>NC_143409.1:18296287-18447803 GCF_052110815.1 Crocodylus siamensis | reverse complement strand
TATTTTGTAGTACCACAATGGTCTGAAATACTTTATAGCAGTACAAAGGAACACCTGTCCATATCCTTATCCTCTATTAAGAGAACAGTCCTGCAATCCTAGTTATGAAACATCCTTTGCAGATCACCAGTGAGAGAGTTTTTCTTTTTTATCTCCCAGTTTCTTTAGGATTTGATCTTTTTTGAGCTTCATTTGTTGTTCCATAAAGGTCAATAATGGCTGCATGGGTGGATCCAGGATCATGGCAATAGGTGCAGATGTGTGGTGCATGCAAAGTGAAGAGAAGAGAGCTCATTGCACATGTGCAACACATGTTCTGTGATCCTGGATGACACTGAGCTCTCAGAGCTCACCAGCATGTCAGTGGAGCCCTCTGGATTCGCCCGTGAATGGAAGGATTGTGGGTCTGAGCTTTATTTGCAAACTCACTGCAGAGAGATCAGGTTTTTGGGAATCTGCAGAGAGCATCACTTCTTAACAATAAATATGTTATAAAAATTAATGAATAATATCAAGCATCTTGTTCAGGTCATCCTCCCCGTATGTATTTTATATTTTGCTGGCTGGCCAATTTTCTTTTGGATATTAACCTTGTCAGTTATGAGCTAGTAAGTGATGAAAAGCCACTTGGTGATAAAGTATTAAAGGTTTGGTTTCCCTGCTTTCTCCCTTTCATGCAAACCATTATTTAATTGAGCAGCTTTCAGGTCTGCTGCCTGCATTGATTTATTTCATGTAAGCTCCTTTTAACTGGATGCATTGTTAGTATGGCAATAGAAAAATATAAACAATATAAATGAGTAATGGCAATAAGGTATTGTTAGTTGGCAATAGAGAACACCTTTTGACTCTGTAAGATTCTTCCTTGTTTAAGGACAAGAACAAGAAAAAGCAAGGGTTTCTTCTTTAACAGGACAGCATATCCAGGTGGAGAGTATATAGTGCTGGCCAGCAATGGATTGCTTCAGGAGAACCCTAGCTCTTTCTATTCTGCACAGGGACCTAGCAAAGATCTCTGCCCCATTTTCAAAAGAAGATACAAAAATTATCAGTATTCACCTGAGTCTGCTTACAGCCAATTCAGAGGTGCTTATAGTCAGGAAACTGCCTTTCAGTACAAAATATCCTCTGTAAATTCCAGCAAAAATTCTAACTCTGCAGTCCTGTTTATCTAATTCCTGTCTGTCCCTAAGAGACCGAAATCCTCAGTGGCTTCTCCATGCTGTCCTCCTAAGCGCTCATCCAGCTAAGAACAGATGCATTACCATGCCACCGCTTGGAATCAAACAGCACAGCTCAAATCCTGTGAGTGAACTATTGACTCTCAAATATATATGCTCACAATCATTCCAGAGAATATGGTTTTTTTGGAAAGCAGGTTTTCATTTTCTGTTAGTTTGCACAGTGCGTAGCAGAGTGGAGCTTGACTCGTACATGTTTCTTCAGTCTACATGTTAAATAGCAAGCAAAAGTTTTAAAATAAAATTTAAGCCATTTTGATTAAATTCAAACAGCCTGCACAAATCGGAGCCTGCACATGCGCACTCCATGAAGACAAACTCATGCTAAATACAGAGGATAGAGATTCAGCTGATATAACTCTGTGCATCTCAACTGACTTCAGTGTATTTACAGACTGCCACCAGCTGAGGACTTGGCTACCAGCATTAGTTGTTTGCTGACCACACATTCTCCACAGTTTGCAGGAAATGATGGGAGAATGCATTGATGAAAGGACAAGCTTTATACTACAATTTTATTTATATTTATTTAACAGGAGCCAGGGTATCAGAATCTGGCTGCTGTTTATTTGTGTGTATTAACAGAAAATAGAAGTATTATAGGAATTTGTAGCTTAATGAGAATTCAGTGTGAACTGATGATGGGATTGAGGCTTGGGCTTTGGCTTTCTATTATTTTTATGCCTTAATTTGTAGTACCATCTGTTAGGATATGTCAAGCCTTTGGATAAGCATTACTGTGGTTCTGTAATATACCTTCTGAGCTCTGGTCAATGTAACTAGGTAATAGAGCATAAAGGGCCAGATCCTCAGCTAGCACAAATTGATACGTCTCTGCAAGTGGAGTGATGCTGATTTCCACCACTTGAGGCCCATAATATGTTATTGCTCCAGAGTACAGGCCATTTGGATTAACGTGATATTAGTAAATTGTGGGGACACCAAACATTACTTTTACTTAGTAGGAGATAACACTGAATTAAAATTACCTAGAAAGTCAAGCAGAAAATAAGGCAGGGTAATGACATAGGGTGCTTGTAGGTGTGCGGGACTCCTGGAGTGTGGTAATTAACACGCTCCAGCTAACTTCTGTGTCTTGTATATAAGCATCCCTGTGCTTCGAAATGGTGGTGGGAGTGCCTGTTTAATGAGTTTCAGTTCAAGCACCCCCACTGGCATTTTGAAGCATGGGAACGCTAATACATGAGATGCTGTGGTGCTTTAATTACAGCAGCTCTTGGAGCCACTCTAATTAAAGCCTCCTCATCTCTCCCCCTGCCCCCCCCAGAACTTGTGAAAGTGCCTTTAGAGACTAGCTCATTCAGAAATGCTTAAGCTTTTGTAGGCAACAGCCTACTTTGTTGGATACTTTGAATATTTCTACATGAAATGGGATTCATAGCCTCTGATGAAATAGGTTGTTGCCTACAGAAGCTTAAGCATTTCTGAATGAATTAATCTGTAGGGTAGCTACCCTGACATGCTTTCTGCCTGTCTTCAGATTAACATGGCTAACAACTTCTCCGTAGAAAATCAAAAAAGGAGATCCAGAGCTACTTAAGGTTTTTTTTCCTTGGCAGGCAAATAAACAATTGTAAGAGCCTGGGAATACCCCTTTATTCCCACCTTTAATAACTGGCTCAGTCGGCCTCCTCAGTCATCTACAGACTCAACAGTAACTTCCCTGTTTACTGGAAGATTGTAATCCTCATTTTGAGTGGCTATCAGTGACAATGGCTCCATGAAACATGGCAAACTGTCAAATTAGAAAAAATTAATATATTCTTTCAAAATAAACTCAAAGCCTTTTCTTTCCAGTATGGACTCTGATGCAAATTCACTCCTAGTTTAAAGGGGTCGATGCGACCTTTGTCTGTTTATGATAGGAGTGTATTTTTTTTGCTTGTAGATTCTCCATTTGAACAGTTTGGAAAGCTGCCGGGAAAAATAATTTATGTATCAAACCTCCTGAGTGAGGCTGCAACTAATGAGAGTTGACAAGTCTTTCAGTGACTTTTTTCCAGACTTAAGTTATTCCATATTCTAATATTATAAAAGCCTAAATCTGTCTGTCTGTCCATAATGCTCTATTCCAGGGGTGGGCAAAATACGGCCTGTGGGAAGCTCAGGTAAAGGGGGGGACCCCGGGCAGGGAAGGAGCCCCAGGAAAAGTAGTCCAGGAAAAGTTGCCCCTCCCCCGCCCTGTGGTCAGTGCTTCCTGCTGCAGCCGCTCACAGCCTGCCGTGGGGCTGTCCTGAGCAGGCACAGGCAGCCCCACATGGGCTGTGAGCAGCTGCAGGGCAGGGTGCCAGCCACAGGGCGGGGGAGGGGCTGCTTTCTCCGTGCTCAGCACCAGCTTGTAACCCGCCGCTGCAACCAGCCTGGGCCCTGCGCCAGCTCCGGGCTCTCCCGTTGGGGCTGCGCCACAGCAGCAGCAGCTGCAGCCCCCACTGCTTGCTGCGCTGGACAGTGTTTGCTGCTGCTGCCCACCTGGAGCTCGCACACTGGGCAGCACAGAGGTAGCAGTGGCAAATACTGCCTGATGCGGCCAGCAGGGGGGCCCTGACCGGCAAGCAGCCCCGACGGGTGAGCCCAGAGCTGGTGCAGGGCCCAGGCTGGCAGCAGGGACAGGTTACAACCTGGTGCTGAGTGCAGGAGGGGAAAAGTGGCCCCTCACCTGCCCTATGGCTGGTGCCCCATGCTGAAGCCGATCGCAACCTGCATGGGGCTGCCTGTGTCTGCTCAGGACAGCCCTGCGCAGGTTGCAAGTGGCTGCAGCAGGGAGCACCAACCGTGGGGCAAGGGAGGGGCCACTTATCCCCCCGTACTCAGCACCAGCTCATTACCTGCTGGTGAGCGTGGGATCGGAGCTGTGCACTGCCCCCCGCGTGTACCATGGGGTTGGGGGGGCACTGGGAGTGATCAGGAACACAGGGCCCACACCAGCGTCCCGGGGCCAGCGCTGGGGGGGCCCAGAGCAGGGCAGCAGGACTACAGGGTCCCGGCCGGTAGGGGCTGTATGGAGCTGGGCTAACTGCCCCCTCTCCCTGCTGCTGCAGCCCAGCCTGGCTCCACAGACCCCTGCCAGCCTGCGCCCTGCTCTGGGCCCCACCAGTGCTGGCCCTGGGACAGCTAGCTTAGAGAGGAATTTTGAGGCGCCTTTTTAAGCAAGAAAGTGCCTGGCAGAGCATTCTTCAGACAGTCCCTCAACTTCAGATTTCAATTGCTAGGAAATTACCTATTTAGTGACCTTCAGGGCATATTCCAAGGCCTAGGTATTTCAGCACCTGTGGGATGTTTGGGGTTTGTGGTAAATCTTTTTGTGCATTCAAACTAGAGGAAAAAACCCAACTAATTTTGAATACATGACAAGAAAATACATGACAATGTGGGCTAGAATTCAAAAGGTGTCAACTTCAGAAACAATTACATGGGGATTATAGTAAACATGGTAGTAGTGCAGCGTGGAAAGCAGGAGTCAAATGGGGTGGAATATGAACTTATTGGTACCAGAGTTGCTTTTGCTATGTTAGCTTCTTGGTCCCATTAGAATACTTATCCTGACTCCCTTGACTTAGTAGCAAGTAAACAAGGTGTACTATGTATTTAGTTACTTCTTAATTGTGTTAGAATTTGCTTTGTTTTGTCAGAAATTAGATTTTCAACAAGGTTAAAAAGCTGAAGTGATACTGTACAAAATGTGCACATGGATTTGAAAATATGGCATTAGTTGATCTTGGGCGCATTTTTTTATGTAAGCTATGTCATACTATGATCCATTCCTATAATAAGCCAAGGAAAAAGAGAAGCAGTTTTCCAGTCTAAGCAATCATTAGGTGTTACAGAGCTATTTCCTTTACGCTTTTTGGTTTGCCAGAGCCTCATTCAAATTAATAAGATAAGCATAGCCAGTTGGTTTTTCAGTTTTCAAGTAAGCTGTTTTGTTTGTTTTTGCAAGCTACGCAAACTTCTTCAGCAAGCATATAGTCTCTGGAGATAGTACTAAGGACTGGTTTAGAATTGTATTTCATGATCTCCTATCCACATGGATTATAATTATACAGTTACCTACTACTAGGATTTCTGGTCTCACGAATACAGTATTTGGTTCTTGCCAACTAAAAGAAAATCCATTGCAATTCTTTTTTTAGGGTTATCTGTCAAAGGCCATTCTAAAGCCAAGAAAAAATTCCATTGAATTGAGTAGGACTTGACCACATTTGTAGGCACTGTTCTGAAAAGAAGGAATTAATGAGAAAAAGACCTAATGCTGGCAAAAGGCCTGATTTCCTCCTCCCCCACCTAAAGCTGTGTGCAGCTGAATGTCAGATCTATATGGGTGTGCAGTTAGGACATCTGCACACTCAAATAGACTGGTAATTTGTGAGTGCACATACCCAGTTTGCACATGTGGACATGGTAACTGCTGCATCCAAATTAGGCATTCCTTTGTACACAGCCCAGATCTTTTCAAAATCAGGTATTACAGTGCTAATACACATCACATTTAAAATGTATGCAGTCTTTAATTCCCTTTAAAATCCTTAACTAAAAAGAAAAATGAGGAGTCCTTTGCACCTACCATCTAACATCTGGCCCTGAGAAAATATATGCTCTGTTCACTTGCATTTTAACTCCAAAGTTATGTGATTTCTTTTCTGCTGTTGCACAGGCTGATCTGTGTCCCTCAACTGCTTTTATTCTTCCTCAGCTGCTCCTGTGGCATCTCTCCTACTGGATTATGCAGTAAAAACTAGTCTTATCTTTTATGTTTGGCCAGCATTTGTTATGTATGTTACTCCTAGCTGAACAACAATGCTAAGGCCTATTTGATTATGAGACAGTTCAGTATGCTCATCTTCCCATCTTGCAGAAACCTAAGTTGTTCAGTATTTCCTTTGAGAATGTTGGTCTAACTTTCTGAGGTTGCATGCTGAATATTAATTCAGAGACCTGACTTAAGGCACAAATTTGGAACATGATGATCCTTATCCTTTTTACCCTGGTTCTCATAATACTTAATGCTTCTCTTATTCTGACTGAACGTCCTAAAGGGTTTGTGACGCAGTTCTGCTAAATTGATACAGTATTGCCAGCCCCCAGGGATTACAAATCATGAGATAGGCCCAAAAATATCATGGGATTGGCTTAAGGATAATAAGTTTGAAAAATAATCATAGAATCATGGAAGAGTAGGGCTGGAGGGGACCTCTAGCGGTCATTTAGTCCAGCCCCCTACCAGAGCCAGAATCATCCCTATCCAAATTTACCCCATACAAATCCTTGTCTAATCTATTACTAAAACTTATATGGTCAACCCTCTTACACAACCACAAAGCAGAGCGTCCTAACTTGCCACAAGTAAAGCAGCAGCAGCCAGTGTCCTGCTTCTGCAAGGGTTGTTACATTATAGTCAAGAGAGCCAAGGAAGAAGGCCATGCCCCCTGTTACAAAGGAAGACAAAAAAACCACTGTCTAGACCAATCTGACAATGGGACCTGACTCCAAATATGACGATTGGTTTGATCTTGAGTGGAGGGTCAAGACCCTCTATCCCAGAACCTCTGGGTTTTAGTCCCAGTCTCAGAAACATTGGCACGCTCTACCCAAAATCCCCAACCTTAGCTTCAGCAACCCCTAATGCTTCTGAGGAAGGCCAAACCTCCCTCCCCAACATGTATAGCAACAGAAGGAGAAAAATTATTCCTGGCCCCATGTGGCAAGCAGCAAAGGGAAAAAGCATGGGGAATACCCATAGAAAAGCACAGGTATAGCTACTCCTAGATAATCCTTAACCAATACTGATCCAACCTCTTCTTGAACACCTTCAGAGATGGAGGTTCCACGACTTCCCTAGGTAGTCTATTCCATTGCCTCACTCTTCTAACAGTGAAGAAGTTTCTTCTGATATCCAATCTAAATCTCCTTTGCTGTAACTTCAAGCTATTGGTCCATGTGCTGCTGTCTGCCACCAGGGAGAAAAGGTGTTTTCCCCTTCTTTAATGGCAACCCTTCAGGTATTTGAAGACTGTTATATCACTTTTATGTGCCTTTCCATAATCTAAACATTCCTTTTTCCTTCAACCTTTTATATGCCTTGCCATCTATGCCCTTTATGAACTTTGTCGCCCACCTCTGAGCTCTCTAACTTCTCTACACCCATTATAAAATAGGCCCAAAACTGCACATAATAATCTGTGTGAGGCCTCACCAAAGCACTATCACCTTCTGTGTCTTGTAACTAATGTTCGTAGTGATGCAGCCCAAAACCACATTTGCTTTTTGTGCAGCTGCATCACACTGCAGACTCATATTGAGTTTACCATCCATCAAGATGCCCAGATCCCTTTCCATAGTGCTGCCATCCAACCGGGTGTCACCCATTTTGTATTTGTGTCTTTAACTCTTCTTCCTCAGGTGTAGCACCTTCTATTTGTCACCATTGAACTTCATCCTGTTAGCTTCCGCCCGGTTTTCCAATTTGTCAAGATTTTTCTGAATTGCACTGGTGTCTTCTAGTGTGTTTACAATACTTCCTAAGTTTTATGTTGTCTGCAAACTTTCTCAAGAACCTTTCCATTCTGGCATCCAAACAATAAAGAAACACATTGAATAGCACTGGGGCTAGGACAGACCCCTGTGGGACTTTACTTGAAACCTCCTGCGATTCTGATATGGATCCATTTATAATTATCTTTGCTTCTTGCTAGTGAGGCACCTGTCTATTCACCTTATAGTTAGGGATCTGTAATTTGGAGTGTGCTGCGCAGTAAGTAGCTCCTTTAATCTTGCTCCTTTTGCCATGCATTCCCCTCCCTCCCACCAGCACCACCATTGATTGGCTAACAAAGGCCAATTGTCTTGCAGCTCACTCCTGATTGGCTAGGAGAAAAACTTTGGTTTTAAATACGCTGCGTTTTTTGCCTCCCATCACTGATTGACTGAGGGGCCCTGGCAGCCCTGACACTTGCTGCTGATTGGCTGGGAGGCAAAAACAACCACATATTTAAAACCACAGTTTTTCCCTCCTGGTCAGTCAGCGGCAAGTGGAGGAGCCACTGGGTTCTCTCAGCCAGCCCTTAGGAGGTGGGGGGCAGTGGGAGGTGCATAGCAAAATGAGCAATATTAAAGGAGCCGCTGCCACCGCACTTCCAATGCAATTTAGATAGATTCCTATTTATAGTTGTTCTGTCTAACCTACATTTCTCCAGTTTGTTTATGAGATGGTCACATGAGGCTTTGTCAAGCCTTGTTGAAGTCCAGATATACTGTATTCACTGCATTCCCTTCATCCACCCAAGCCATTATGTTGTTGAAAGAGATCAGTTGTGTTTGGTACAAAATACGGATTTGGGGGTTCTCTCTGTTTGCATTCTAGTTTCTGAGCCTTTATGATGTGTGCTTTCAACTTTTCTCTGCAACCATGGGGACTAGAATTACTTCCCTGTTTCTTCATGAAAGCAGATAGTATCTTGTAATCATGACTCCAGGAATGCAGACTTTAAAAAAAATACCAAATATCATGAGATTCATTACACAGTCTGTAGAACTGGTAACATAATGTCGCCAATGACTTGATAAGGAAAAAGAAGAAACCCTGGAGAAACAATAGAAACAAATTGTTAGGAGGAAAACAAAACATATCCTCTGAAGTTTTTCTTACTTGTCAGGCTCTCATGGTTTTGGTATTTAAGCTTCATCCAGTCTGGTGTTTGCACGTTGTTTGGTGCTGTCCCGAATTTGTTTGTGGTGTTGTGTAATATATTTCAAATTGAGAGAAAGTCAGCATAGTAGTCGTATTCTCAGAGATAGCCTAAAACAAAAAACTCATCTATCGCTTATTTAATAATAATCTTCAGATTTCTAAATTATTTTAAAATAGCTTTTGGTTGTAATTTTTCATTGTTAACTTTTCTTGTGAACTCCCAGATATTAGCATGTTCTGGCACTGATTTCTTTGGGAGTTGATCTTTTCAGCTGCCGTCAAAGGAAGCAGTTTCGGTTTCTTCGTTCTTCCTTGCTCTTGGAACGTCTCTCTGTCTTTACTACAGCATTCCAGATTACTTGAATTTTTGATGTGGAAATAATTTTTTTTTAAGAGAATGGCTTCAGCTTTTCAGGGATAAATAAAACTTTTATTCACACTAAAAATAATAGGATAACCTTTATAGAGAAAATAAGAAACTAAGGACAGTTTAATAGTTTTGACCATTAATTTTAGAAGTAAACAGCTTAACTTGTATATTTGTCAATCTTACTTTGTTTTATAGTGTTGTTCTATTAAGATTTGAGTAATGATTCTGAATATTTCTATAGAAAATGCAAATCTTCCTGAATCTCAGTAAGTGTTTAGTGCTGTTATGTTTAAGTGTAAGAGAGCAAAAACACTTGAAAGTCTTTAGTTCATCAAAAGAACAGGAACTCTGTAGGCCTCAGACATGCAGGCATCCAGCACACTTCCTGTTCGACAAACTTTGTACCCTTTGGGGAAGAATTATGTCTAAGGGTGAGTGTATTTTAATCTCTAAAACCATTCTATCCAAGGCAGATCTGTCTTGATTGCCAAGTGTACCAATTTGGTTGGTAGTAGTTTTATACAGGTCAGATCTTCAAAGTGGAAGAAATTAGTGTAGCTCAACTCTTTAGAACAGAATTGCAGTAATTTACATGAGTGAGGAGTTGGCCCGAAATTTGTCCATGAGATGAACTATACTGAGACCGTGGAGTCATGCAGAGCTTTGAATAGCTATCAGACTTATCACAGACAACATGTATATTCACTCATCTCTTTACCTAGGAATTAAAAAAATGCTCACACTCTAATCACTGAGGTCTCACAGATGGTTTTTAACCTACACCCCAAGAAATTATGTAATGATGTGCCTGTGTAATTTTGTGTATAAAACGTATAACTGCATAATAGCATAATATTGCATAATTCACGGGTGTAGCTGATGAATGGGAAGGGGGAGCTCTTGCCTGCAGGACAGGGGAGGTGGACATGGGGGTGTGTGGTGGAGGGGGTGTGCCACATGCCCCCCCCCATTGTACACAGTCCCTGCCGCTGGCAGGCCATTGGGCCTGGCTGGGGCAGGCAGAGCCCACAGCAGCATGTGGCTACAGCTGAGTGCCTGTGGCTGCACATAGTTCCTGCCTACAGTGCCATAAGCCCCACATGCTGGCATGGAGTCAGCCCAATCTGGCCCAAAGGCACCCACCAGCAGGCCAAACTGGGCTGGCTCCGCACCATCACATGTAGCTCCCAGGATTTGCTGGAGCTGCATGCTGCTGGGGGCTCTGCCTGCTGCAGCCAGGAGCTTCCTGAGGGCCTGCCAGTGGCGGGGGCTGTACTGAGGAGGCATATGGCAGTGAGGGCTATGCACGGGGGGGCATATGCGGTGGCAGGGGCTATGGACAGGGCAGCCAAGTAGTGGCAGGAGCTATGAGTCGGTGGGGCGTGTGGCAGCAGGGGCTGTGCATGGGGGGGGCATATGGTAGGGTGTGTGGCAGCGGGGCTATACTGGAGGGGCTTGTGGTGGGGGGGCGGCTGTGCAAGGCAGGCTGTGCACAGGGAGGCATGTGGTGAGGGGAGCTGTGCATGGGGACATATGAAGCAGGGGAATCCACACCCACCCAGAAACCTCACACACCCCCCCACACCCCCCATATGCCTTCACAACCTCACCCACAAACCCCACTCACCCCCCCAAACTTCACACCCCCCAACATACCTGACACCCACCTCTCAACCACACACGCCCACACACGAAATACCTGCATATATTTCTAAAGAAGGTTCAAATAGTGTTATATTTAGTTTAAGTGTAAAAGAAAAAGTAATTCATGTTGCATAATTTTGAGCTTTTCTGTGCATAATTCCCTGGGGTGTACTAACCCAACACTGCTGCACAAATGCTGAGCTTGAGGTACATATGCTGCTGTATCTGTGCTAATATTCCAATTTAGACATGAATATCAGGATATTTAGACTGTCCATACTTGACATTTGCAGATTTAGACCTATATTTTGAGGAACTAAAAATTGCTCTCTAATAACAACATTGTAAGGTTCTCCTCAGATAAATAAAACAGTGAGTTGTAAACAGAAGCTTTCTGGTCCAAGAACTGCATATATGATATTTTCAAGAAATTAGAACAAGTTTTTTCATCATTATCAGGACATTTAAAAGTAAAAGTAAAAAAAGTTTATTTTGTCCATACACATTTGCTAGAGGCTCTTTCTCTGCCACACACACATACATATAAAATTGTATTTTTGTCATGTAAAATAAAAACTTGTTAGTCGCACCACTCATTGCAACTCTCCATTCAGAAGTTTTGATGTGCTAGGCACGCAATGAGCTGTTACCTAGTACTTATGGTTTTTCTACAAATGTCATAAACTGCAGCTATGTTTTCTCTGTATTCTGCTGTTGAGTCTTGCCAGAAAGTAAGTCTTTAGATGCTTTTGCATTTTATAATTGACTGTTTGATATGTTGCTAGACAGGTAGCTTTCTTGCATTGTGTTAAAGAAGGGAAAGAAAAAATCACTCTTAAGAATCAGTTTAGACCAAGAAGACTCTTATTAAGAATGTCATCAGATGTGTCTAATGCCCATGAATTCAAGTATATGTTACATTAGTTGACTCTTGGGTTATATTGGCATTGTTACATGCTTTGCAATTCCTTACTGTTTAAATGTATTTACTGCATAGAGTAGCCTCATCTTGTTTTGGAACTAGCACTTTTCTCCCTGTTCCTTTCTCTTAATTTGTCTTAATCTAAATTATCCTTCCCAGTTTCTCAAGGCTTCTTCATACCCTCATTCAGCTGCTCTAAAATTCTCCTTTATGTGCATAGATTTGTGCATCAATCTGTTGCTAGAAATACATTGAATTATTTTCACCATTTCCAAGGACTTCTAAAATGAAGCATTTTGAAGTATACATTCTTATTATATGACTTCTTTGGCTATACGGTGATTATTAATCACCACAGAAGCAAAAAGGAAATGACATCAGTAGATAAGATGAGCTATGCAATAGCAGCAGCTTTATTCACATTGAATACACTATTCATTTACACAAAAAGATCATTTCTCAATTCAAAGAGGAATATTCTAATTTAAGGTCTAACTTAGGCCATATGTCAAAATCTCTATGGAAACAAAGCTTACTACTGTGTAGTGATCCCATTAGAAACACATTCCTCTTTGTAGATGGGATAGTAGTAGGTGCATCTAACACTTGGAACATCAGCTTTTTCTGACAAGCATGCTTTTACATCTGAAAATATTCTTTTCCATATTAATGTGTGTTGATATATTTCTGTACTGATAAAGATGACATTTTTGGGAGGCCATTTTGTTAATCAGATATAAAATGACCTAAAAATAAAATTGAACATAAAATAGTCAATTTCTTATAGAATGCTTGTTGGCTATCTGAAACTTGATCTTGGATTTTATCTGATTTTTCTATCTAAATAAAAATGTTTTTATGCATCACTCTAGGTGAATAAAATAATGTAGGTGAGAAATGACAAAGAATCTTAATACATAGATTAGAAAATAAGATTCCTTAATTAATAACATAAGAGGAAGTACAGAGTTGGACTAAAAGGAATGTCATGAAGTTCAATACGGACAAGTGCAAAATCCTGCACTTAGGATGGAACAATCCCAGGCACCAGTACAGGCTGAGGGCTGACTGGCTAAGTGGCAACTCTGCAGAAAAGGACCTAGGGGTTACAGTGGACAATAAGCTGAATATGAGCCTGCAGTGTGCCCTTGTTGCAAAGAAGCTTAAAAGCATACTGGGCTGCATTGGTACAAGCATTGCCAGAAGATTAAGGCAAGTGATTATTCTCCTCTATTTGGCACTGGTGAGGTCATATCTGGAATACTATGTCCAGTTGTGTGTCCCCTACTACAGAAAGGATGTGGACAAATTGGAGAGAGTCCAGTGGAGGGCAGTGAAGATGGTTGGAGGGTTGGGGAACAGGGCTTATGAGGAGAAGCTGAGGGAACTGGTTTTATTGGGTGCCTATACACATGCTCTGATGCATTCTGATTAGAACGCATAGGGACAGACTCAAGTGATTTGTGAATCAATTTCTACTACGAGAAGTACTAGCAGAATAATCAAGTCTGCTGGAGCATAACTAAGAGCTGCTCTAATTAAAATGTCCCTCCCCTCTGCCCGCTCCCTACCCTGGAGCATGTGTTTAGGCATCTATTTAGTCTGGAGAAGAGAAGATGGGGAGGGGGGGAGAAATCAATCGCAGCATTCAACTACAGCCAGGTACAGACATTACACACAAATCAGTATAAGTGTCCAGAAACTGGTTAAACCTGTAACAGAACAGAAGTGCTCATAGACCAATTTAAAAATGGCAGAACCTGGTTTAAAATAGTCCTGGATGGATGTAGTGTTAGATTTAATCAGTTTAAGTTAGGCTGATCTATCAAATTTCAGTACTAGACCCATCCTGAATTAAGTTAACTTGTAGCTCTCAGCATCCCAGGCAGGGTGGGCAGGCTAGCCTTTGCCTGCACTTATCTGCTGAAGTTGAGCTCTGAACCAGCCTTGCCTCTGCAGCTATGGCAGCAAAGACTCTGTTCCCCAGCTTTGCATCCTACTTACACCTGTCAGCAGGGCCAGGCAGTAGGGAGGGGCAGAACAGAGACCCCTGCCCCCCTTCACGAGCACAGCTGGGAGGGGGAGGGAGGTGCATGGCGGGGACTTCCCACCTCCTCTACTGCATGTCCCAGTGCAGCTTCTCTCCCCGGCCCTAACCCCCACAGCAGTGGGGGGTGGGGAGGGAAAGCAGAGGCCCTCACCCCAACCGTCCCAGCTAGATGGCTGGTAAGAGTCTCTGTGCTGGGCTGTGCAGCAAAGAAGAGGGGAAGCCCCTGCTGCCTGGCCTCCTTCATCAGTTCTTGGAAGGCTGGGTCCATGTGGTGGAGGGGGTCTCTGCTTCCCTCCCCACTTTACCCCCTTTGCTACCACTGTGGGCAGGGGTGGGCCTGGGAAGAGAGTCTGTACTGGCTGCCCCCCTCCCTGCAGCTGACCTTTGGGAGCATGTGCCCATCAACCAGTCTGGTGTGGCCTGCCACTTGGCTTCATTCAGCTGTCCTTGGCAAACTCTGGCATGTTGGGAGGCATATGAGAGCAGCCCCAGCCTGCTGGCCTTGTCCAGTGCAGGCATCTGCATCCCTCCCCAAGGGCAAACATGTTCCATTTACTCCCGATCCAATCTACACAGTTTAAAAAGAAACCCAGGGAGGTTTGACTGATTCTGCCTTGTGCTTTTTGAAAGTTTGTACCTAGCCTACCTGAAACGGGGTTCAAAAGAGGATGGAGCTAGACTATTTTCAGTGGTGACAGATGGCAGAACAAGGAACAATGGTCTCAAGTTGCAGCAAGGGAAATTGAGGTTAGATATCAGGAAACTCTTTCTCACTAGGAGGGTAGTACAACACTGGAACAGGTTATCCAGCAAGGTGGTAGAACCTCCATCTTTGGAAGTTTTTAAGACCCAGCTAGACAAAGTCTTGGCTGAGATGCTATAGTTGGGGCTAGTCCGGCTTTGAGCGGGGGTTGGACTAGACGACATCCCAAAGTCCCAACCCTAATTTTCTGTGATTCTAAGATAGTTTTTTTTGCCAAGCAAAGTCTCTTTGAGCTCTGGTTTTATATACAGAGTTGGAAAAGAAAACATATATGCTTTGTTTATATTGTGCCTTCCATCCAAAAATCTTAATGTGCCTTAGAAACATTAATTAAGCCTCACGACACCATTGTGTGGTAATTAAGTCTTCCAGCCACTTTGTGGATATTAGTTTGAGGCACAGAATGGTTAAGCAGCATGCTGAAGGTCACGAAACGAGTCACTACCAGAGCCAAAAATAGAGACTTGGCATGGTTCTCTCTGCTCACGATACTGGGCCAGAGCGCCTGCCCAGCCTATACCTAAATTCAAGAAAAGGGTTTGGTTTCAAGCAAGGGAGGGAAAATGTCAAGATTCTTAGGTAATTTCTATCTCCAGCTCTTCTGAGATACTTGTGTTTGTGTGCTGCTGTAATTGTTGTCTATGGAAATTGAAGGCAGTTAGGGGGAAGGCGGAAGAAGTCCTCAGAATAGTCATTCTGACAAGAAATACTGAGAGATATCATTAGCCATGCTAGTCTGAAGTCAAGCAGAAATTAGGGTAGATTTGCATTTTATAGCCTAACTAAATTAGTGAGATATAGATAAAAGAAGCTTTCAGGAAGTGGAGATATTTATTAATATTTAATAATCCACTTAGCATTAAGTTCTTAATACATTATATAACATTGACAATTACATATCTTAATATAAATTATTTAATGTTTATTCAATATTTAAGAAATATTAAGCTGAAAAGCGATAGTACCCTCTTTATCAGCAGATTGGTCAGCATAGCCACCCATCCTTCCTTTGCTACCCTGGCCTTTGTGTTTTCATACAATAGGATTCAACTACTTCCCTTTTTATTTAAGGCTATCTGCTGCCTGCCTTTAGTCACTGTGTGCGCCTCCCACTAAAATTACAGTTTGACAATGGAAGCCTTTAAATAAATACACCCATGTAGTTTATAGAGATGTGATTATTTGAAATCTATTCAGGTAGTTGCTAGACTGCTATAACTTCTTTCTCATCAGAATAGACCAGTGTCTCTTTCCCTATCCACATTTTAACCTCAAACCTTTAATAGCCTGAAAATTGACAATTTTAGCAAAGAATGGTGTTTATCTAGGACCTACAAATCCAGGCTTCTGATAAGGTAAGCTGATTTCTTGAACTTGTTGATAACACATCAACAAGCAGTGAGCTCTGTGCCACTGAGACCTTGGGTCTCAGCCTCTGGTCTCTACTGCCAGTCCCACCCCTCATGCTAGTGAGCTGTCCATCTCACCTCACTTTTCAACATCTTAGATCTGCAGAGGGAGGGAATGAATGAAAATGGAAAAGCCTCATTATTCTCTCACTTGCATCTCGGGGTCCTCTGCTCAGATCTGAACTCATGCAAATCTATCTAATACTTTTTCCATGTTGATACCCATATGTGAATGAGTTGGGTGAGTTTTATTCCTATTTCTCAAGTCAACATCTCAGTTTGCATGAATTTTTACGTTTGTTAGTAGGTTCAACAGGAACAGTGTGTGCATGGAACAGAGAAGCCAAATAATTTCAGTGGTATGAGCAATCTAATATAACCATTCTCTGGTTAGGTCATACTGAGTGCATCTACGCAAGATGCTTACTATACATTAGCCTAACACTGCGCAGTAGCGTGTCATGGCAAAAACTGTGCTAAAAGCATGCTGCGCAGTGGTATTAGGCTAATGCGCAGTAAGTGTCACTAAATAACTGTGCACCAGTGCTACTCTGCAGTAACTTTAGGCACTGTGCATTTAGTTAGTACTTTATTAAGGAAGTACTAAACTAAATTTGCAGTATCTAAGGTACATTAATCAATGTATAGACATGCTCACTATGTTGTCAGAGGTCATTTTACTTGATCTCCAACTCAGCAGACATCCAGCTACATAGGTCAAGTTTCTCTGATGGTTCCACTCCCGTTATTATTATCTGTTAGTTCCACTGCTGAGTAGCCACTGGTGTGGATTGTGCTGAACAGTATTATTTCCTGACCTGACTACCAGTAGAGTATCCAGAGGGTTTGCAGGTGAACATTTATGGGAGTGGTTGTGTTTTATTTCACCCCACATCCTGCCTAACTTCAAAGTCTAGCAGAAGCCATCTGGGTATGGTGTACCCTCCCGTCCTGCTTGCAGATACTGAGGGGTATAATTTCCCCTCCGTTCTTTTTCTCAAGCAAAAGCTATTGTAGTCTGTGGTAATTACCTTGAAATCATGGATTACTGTGAAATAAGTATCCTCATGGGGTAATGAAGGATGAATGTGGCTTATTTTTTTGGAAGGGGCTGGCATTATTTGCTCTTGGGTATTCTTGTTTAGCCATTTGTTGCCCTCTGGCTGCTTGCCAGGTGAGGATGAACCAAGTCAGTTAATGTAACTATGGCTGCCTCAGGGATGAATTTGACCAAACACTTGTGCCTTGTCATTTGAGTGCAGCATTGACTTGGCCAGTTCTGTGTCTTCCACTCCAGGATTACATGTTTCTCTCTCTCAGAAGAATTTGGCCAAGAGGTCTAAGGAGCATCCGGCTCATGCCTATTGTTCCCCTTCCCTGTTACAACAAGTAAGGCAGACTTTTGTACTGTTCCAAATTTAGATGCTGATTTTTCATCTTAATTAAGAATCTGTTCACCTTGGTTTATGGCTAAGAAAAATACCTGGATGGCAGGGAAGCCCTGAAATTTTGTTCATTCCTGCTCATTCAAAAAGTTAATTCTTCATATTTTAGGAAACATTCCTTGTGTGTTTACATTCAGATTTCCAGGTTCTCTGAGATTAACACTTCCAGGTTTGTTTCAGTCCAATAGACAGCCAGTTGCTTAGCCTGAGTATTTAAAAGTCTATTTTAAAAGACTCTCTGTTTCCTAGGTAAAAATAGCTCAATAGAATCCAAAGCAGCAGAAAAAATGGCCAAATCTAACCACCACTTTATCAAATACTGCCATGTTCCATCCTTCACCAGTGACAAAACTGGTCAGATCCAACCACCACTTCATTAAATACTGCCATGTTCTTTCCTGTAGAAATACAGCCTGGGGAATGCTTGGCAAGACTGCACTACTACAGAGAAGGACCTGGGGGTTGCACTGGACTGTAAGCTAAATATAAGTCAACAGTGTGCTGCTGTTGTGAAAAAAGCCAACAGCATACTGGGTTTTATTAATAGGACTGTCACTTGCAAATGCAAGGGAAGTGATTCTTCCACTCTTCAGTATTGGCAAGTCCTCACCTGGAGTACTGTGTCTAGTTTTGGTCTGCATACTTCAGGAAAAACATGGACAGCTTGGAAAAGGTCCAGCACAGGGCAACAGAAATTATTAGGGGCTTCAGAGGCAATACTTATAAGGAAAAACTGAAAGAACTAGGATTATTTAGCCTGGAGAAGAGGTGACTAAGGGGGATTTGTTAAAAGTCTTCAGATACCTGCAGGGTAATTACAGAGAGGATAGAGATGGGCTTTTCTCTCTGGCTGTAGAGAACAGGACTAGAAGGAATGGCCTCAAGCACCAGTGGAAGAAATTTAGCTTGGAGATTAGGAGGGGCTTTCTGACTATGAGGGTAGTCAGGCATTGGAACAGGTTACCTAGAAAAGTTGTGGAATCTCCATGCTTGGAAAATTTCAAAAGCAGGTTAGACAGACACTTGGCTGGGATGGCTTAGTCAGGGATGATCCTGCCCTTGAGCAGGAATCTGAACTAGATGACCTTGTGAGGTCTCTTCTAACCCGACTTTCATATAAGCCTATGTTTTGTTGGGCAGTGGAAAAGATGGAAGGCTGCTGTTTTTGTTCTAAGGGTGGCATATGTTATTGAAACAAGCTACTTAGGAAGTGGCACTAAGGCTACATCTCTCTGGTCAATTCTTGCTCTTTACAGTTAAGAGTTATCTAAACTAGATTGGGATGTACATCCTTCCATTCCACTGAAGCAGCAGTTCTGTGTGCCACAGTATTTCCTTGGCCTGGCAAAACCTGGATTCAAGTCAGAAATGAGCTAAAAGATTAATTTGTCAAAATATAGGTGTCGTTTGCCCACAGCTGACAAATATTAAAGCAGTTATAGTAAAATAAATGTTAGACTACAAAGAGATGTTATTACCTCCTGGATCATACCTCCATTACTTCCTGGATAATATGTATATGTACACACATACACACATGCCACATACAGACATTGTTTCTACTGGAAGAGTTGCTGGTCTCCCAGTAGAAACCACAAGTATACAGATGTTCAGGATTTTTCTCCCAAATCAAAAATGTCTGTTCCAGGAGAAAAATAACCCAGGCATAACCAGTGTTAAATCATTCCCAATAGAATTTTTCTTGAGTGAGTGAATTCCAGGGTGTTTTGCTTCTGCCCCTAGAGTCAGTGTGTAGCTCACTGGACTCTCTTGCTCCAGCCATCACAGAGCAGAACATGCCCCCCTTCACAATCCCAGGAAGATGCAGGCTGACCCTGAGTAGTTTGGGTCAGCCAAGCAGGGTTGCCCTGTGCACTACTGCCATCTGTCTTTAGGCAGACTGAGGGAGCCTGCAGAGCAAGCTGAGATGTGTGCATAGTGGACCTTTGGCTGTGCAGCATCAACACTGCAAGCTTTTTGCTCTTCAGGGGCTCAGAACTTGAATGTCTGTTTAGGCATCTCCAAGTAAGATTTTCTAGCAAGAATGCAAATCTGTGAGCATTCTCCCAGATCATTTGAATGTGTTTATGCAACATCATTGTTAAGGTGTCATCTGATAGTGGTAATAAGATATTATAGTCAAATGGTGCCATGCTGTGCATATGCTAGGTGGAATTTACAGTTAAGCATGATCCGTTTCAAACAAAAAATATTTATTTAAAATATAGGCAATCTTGTTCAGAATATCAGCATGAAAATTAACTAAAGTATTAAAAATTATGGCTCTAGAATCACAAATTTTGTCCAGATCCTCAAGTGGTGTAAATTAGCATAGCTCACTGACTTCAGCGTGGTGACTTCAATTTACACCAGTTAAGGATCTATCCCTATCTCACTGAAATGCTCATTTTCATGAAAAATGCACCAGACATCATAGGATTCCAGTAGTTCCGGCCCATTTGTCTGCTGCTGCTAGGAAGTTGTTTACTCTTTGTATCACTCTCTGCTGACGTCTGCTCACTGAACAATGTCATCAAATTTCCTGTTTTTTGGCCTCTGGAAAGTAGCTCCCCCACCTTAATGCTAAGGCTTTGCTGCATGGAGATCCATGGAGCCGGATAAACCCAGCAGACAGGATGTAAGGTTAAAAGCAGCATAGCTAAGTAAATAAAGTAGGTGTTCAGTTGTGAACTATAGTAGTCTGCCTACCATGTGGATAAAACTGACAACTTTAAACACTGAACTAGGTCTTAAAAAACCCACATTATTTCCATGTTTTTTAATTAAAAATATAATCTTCTCTTTGTTTTTCCTTTGGTAAATGAGATTTCTCTCTAAACAATGTTAGCAAAATTCTTCCTGTTGCTATAATCTAAAATAGATTATAATTTAGTGTTATATGATACCACTCGCATCAAGGTATTGCAGAACACTTCGCAGAATATTAGTTCAAAGGCTGGTAAGACTATAAAAGCCATGTTGTGTTTATCAATAGCTCAAGCACTGATTTGAATAACAACCCCTTTCAGCGAGAGCCGAAATGCTGACTTTTTATAGGGATCTAATTCCCTGTGTTTTGTCTATAATATTACTGATGTCACTGTATTAGCCTGCTGCAATCCAGAGCAAAAGGAAGTGACTTTTGGGAAAACACCCTTGTGCAAAAAATAAAACCCCAAACAGGCACAACTGTGCTTTGTTCTCATTCCTCCTCAGCTCCCTAGCAGGTCTGTGACTCCAAACAACTGTTCCTCCCTCCCTCCTCCTCTCGCCCCCCTGCCCCTCCAACTTTTAACCATACTCTGCTCTCTCCTGTATCCTGTGTTTCCCTTTCTCCAAAGCAGCTTCTCTATTCTGCCCGGAGTGGCTCATTGCTTTATGAAAGCAGTGCTTACAGGGGAGTTTAGAACATCTTTCTCTTTAAAAAGTTACTTTTTTAAAATGTGGAACTGCCTTGGAAAGCAGTAAGAAAAAAAAATGGAGGGTGACTAAACATTAGGACAATAACCAAGAGAGTCAAAGTGATATATATGTAAGCTGAGTTGTCATCAGCATGTTAGGGTTGTTTCCTGGTCAGTCAGCTGTGGTTGTTTTTTTCCCCTTTTGTTTGTTTTTTTATTTTATGTTTTGTGTAATTATTTGTTAAGGAACAGAGATTAATTCATGTAAAACTAACGTATTGATTTGATTTTCCTCTCTTCCTTTCTGCCTCCTTCTTTAGAATAAATATTGTGTTAGTATGACATGCTTGTACTTTTAATGAGTGGGAAAATTCATCTTATATGAATTATGAATTGAGTCTGGAGCAAGGTCTACAGTCCTGTAGTGTTCATCTCACCGAACTGAGGGATTATCTTTTTTTTTTTTTTTTTTTGGCCTGCACACAGTTAAAACATGTTGGATCTTCTGACCAGCTCCTTCAAATGTCAAAAGCAAACTAATAGGTTCCTACCCCCTCCAGTCTCCTTTGGACTGCTAGCACCTAAGGTGGCAACCAGCCAACACATCAGATATATGCAAAAAAGTACTGGCTACAGGGTCCAAGTGATCATAGTGCACCCATGCCTCAGAGAAACACATGCCCATGTCAAGTGAAAGCAAATAAGAGAAACCATTGATGCTCCATGATATAATTTTTTCCTGCTTTTGCCTTTCCCTTATGCAGTGCATAAGTGAATATGGCAGTAGCTTAGAATTGTCATGCTATAGGTTTTTAAAATAAAGGGCCTAATACAAAGCCCGCAAAGTCAAAAGGAGTCTTTCCGCTGTTTTCAGTTGGGTTGGAATAAACCCCTAGATGTGGGCCTTCCCCGATACAAACTGCCAGGCTAAAGCTTGATTTGGAGAAATGAGACTGGTAGTGCAATGTATTCAACCTTTGTAGTGCCTCTTGTAGGGTTATAAGAGAAACCAAACAATGATCTGGACCCAGTCTCTGGTGGATATTTGCCCAGAGTGTAAAACCCATACCAGTCCCCTCCCAGTTTGGAGTAAATGCTGTCTTTGCTCAGGAGAGGTTCGGGAAAGAAGTGTCAGAACTGTTGCAGCTAAGGTTTAAAAGTTAGGTAAAAGTAACATGTCTTCCATTCAGTTGGCAGAGGATCCTTTCTCTCTTTCTCTCTCTGCCTCTCCCTGCTCTAAGTCCTTATATGTATTCCCTTTTAGCTCTAGTAATGTTTTACTGCTTCTCTGTGGCTCTTGCTGGACTTTTGTTCCCTACCATCAGATAATGGAAGTCTTTGTACTTCTGCCCCTATAACAACTCTGCATCTCTTTATTCTGTGCTGTGATTCCTCATTCCTTTTCCCCTTTGCATCTATTTGCAATAGTTTGATTTTGCCCCTTCTTGGCAGTGTGGGGATAAAGCTCCACTCCTTTTCCCACTCCTCTGAACAGCTTGTCAGTGAAGGTGAATAGAGGGACTTGTGTCTGATCCATTCTAAGGTTAATTACCTGCCTCTTAACTTAAGGCCATACTGCCCAGCACAGTTGCCTGGACAAGAGCTGGGGGTGTGCTATACCCCAAAAAACATGATACAACCTTACCATGGAAGAAGGGAGTTCTGGAGAAATTGTACCCTCGGGCTGGCCTGCTTGCATAGTTCTTTCTGGGGTCCTATGCCACAGTTAGACCCTAAATGCTCAATTTAGTTCTTAAAATCAGGACCTATTGCTCCCAGTTATATTAATTCCTAACCTTGCCCTTGTAAAAGGGATGTATAACTACAGGTGCACACAAAAACCATTGTAGAGGCAGTTTATTTTAATTCCATCAAATAAATTCCAGATGTTGGCCTCTGTATACTGGAGCTGATAAATGCAGCTTAAAGCTACAGTTAGAATCATAGAAAACTAGGGTTGGAAGGGACCTCAGGAGGCCATCTAGTCTGACCCCCTGCTCAAGGCAGGATTAGCTCCAACTATACCATCCCAGCCAAGGCTTTGTCTGCTTGGGTCTTTACCTCCAAGGATGGAGATTCCAACACCTCTCTGGGTAGCCTGTATCAGTGCTTTACTACCCTCCTAGTCGGATGGTTTTTTCTAATATCTAACCTAAACTTCCCTTGCTGCAACTTGAGACCATTGCTCCTTGTTCTGTCATCTGCCACCACTGAGAACAGTCTAGCTCCATCCTCTTTTGACCCCCCGCTTCACGTAGTTGAAACCTGCTATTAAATTCCCTCTGTCTTCTCTTCTCCAGAATAAATAAGCTCAGTTCCCTCATAGGTCATGGCTCCAGCTGTCTAACCATTTTTGTTGCCCTACGCTGGACTCTCTCCCATTTGTCCACATCCTTTCTGTAGTGGGGGGCCCAAAGCTGGACACAGTACTCCAGATGTGGCCTCACCAGTGCAGATAGAGGGGAATAATCACTTCCCTCAATCTGCTGGCAACGCTTCTGCTAATACAGTTCAGTATGTCATTAGTCTTCACCACAATGGCACACTGCTAGCTCATATTCAGCTTATTGCCCACTGTAACCTTCAGGTCTTTTCCTGCAGAGCTGCTGCTGCCCCAGTCTGTCCCCAGCCTATACTGGTGTATGGGATTGTTTCATCCTAAATGCTGGAGTTTGAACTTGTCCTTTGCATTTGTTCAGTCATTTGTTGGGTTACAGAACAGCAAGGAAAATGAGAAGTACCACTACCACCAGTAGTAAGCAGTCCCTTGAACACACTTAATGAAGTAGGATAAGTGCAAGGTGCTGCACCTGAGGAGAGAGAATTTCCAATACACCTATAGACTAGGAAGTACCATTCTGAGTACCACAGCAGTGGAAAGGGATATCAGAGTCTTAGACAATGCAGAAATGAACATGAGTTGCCAATGTGATAAGGTAATAAGTAAGGCTAACTGCACTCTTTCTTGCATTAGTAGGTGCATCACAAGCAGGTCTAGGGAGGTAATACTTCCCCTCTATGCAGCATTGGTGAGGCTGCAGTTGAAGTACTGCATCCAGTTTTGGGCACTGCGCTTCAAGAGGGATGTGGATAACCTTGAGAGGGTTCAGAGAAGGACTACTCATATGGCTGAGGGCCTGTGGATCAGATCCTATGAAAACAGACTGAGGGACCTGAATCTCTTGTGGAGGCTAAAGAGAAGGCCAAGAGGTGATCTTGTGGCTGTCTACAAACTCATTGGGGGTGGTCAGCAGGGATTAGGGGATACTCTGTTTACCAGGTCACCACTTGGGGTTACTAGAAATAATGGCCACAAACTAAAGGAGAGTAGATTTAGATTGGATATCAGGAAGAAATTCTTTACAGTGAGGGTTGCAAAAATATGGGATGGGCTCCAAGGGAGGTGGTTCTTTCTTCTGCCTTGGAGGTGTTCAAGAAGAGATTAGACAGGCACCTAGCTGGGATTATTTAACCCTGGTGCTCTTTCCTGCCTAGAGCAGGGGGTTGGACTTGATGATCTACAAGGTCCCTTCTGACCCTGGAAATCTATGAAAGCTATAAGTAGGCCTGTTTTTGCACAACCTGATGAAATACAGACTGGTGGGAAACTATATTTCAAGAAAATAGTCTACACCTTACAGAGTGAGGGGATAGGGAAAACTAAATCAGAAAGAGAGAAAATACATATATTTGTACATGCATGTTGGAAGAAATGGATCATGTCAAAATGAAAAATGTACTTAAAAAGTGAATCTATACACTTTTGGAGCTTGGCTTTTCTATAGACTGTGTCAAATTTTTCTCCTGAGATGGAGTACCTTAGATGTAGTAGTCTTAATTATCTACAAAGCCTGCTAACTCAGTTCTTCGAAGTCACAGCAACAAAATGGATTTTTCCTTGAGTTTCAGACATAACAGAATTATTTTAACTTTTATAGCTTTTATATGCTTATTTTTACTATGCTGTTTCATTAATGTAATTAATATACAAATTGCAAGCCTATATTAAGTTTAATTTGACATGCAAAAATAAATCAAAACAAGTAGTATGGATGGGAAATACAGAATAGAACTAGATAAACCATCATAAACAACTTGACGTTCTAGTACTTAAAAGGTACGGTGAGTGGAAATTGTTATGTTTTAATTTTCATTTAAAAATAGCATTAACTTTTCTTTGAGTTATCATATGTGAATAGAAATCTCATTCTTCGTTTATAGCAACAGAAAAATATTTTCAAACATAAGCTATAACATTTTTCATATAAAAATCAATTGTCATTGAATTAAGTTATATTTATTTTATTAATTAAAGCTTTATTAACAAATAATGCTTTGTTTAAAAGAAGGATTTGAGTAAAAGTTACAGGATTGTGTCCCTCAATAAAAAGGAATGGGTGTAGGACTGAAATACCACATTTACTTGGAACTCAAAATTATGGTTATCATGATTACCTGAAAAACTTACCTACTGATTGATTCAACATACCTACTCGTTGATTCAACATGTGGAGCTGGTTGTTCAAAACAGAGGGATTCAACTGAGAAACAAGGAACCAAATGTGTCTTTTTTGATGATTTCTAATTTCAGTAACCTAAAGAAAAGGAAGATGAATATGGGGAGACTGAATGAATGCAGAGTGCACTAGATAATTGCTGCTCAGTGGACTTTGAATAGCTGTCCAGTAGAATGAAATTATTTAGCATGTCACAGAACTACAGCAGAACATGTTTGTTTCACTCAGAAATAGTACACACATTTTGTTGTTTAATTTTCTGAGAACATGCTGAGAGCAACTGATATTGGAAGGGGCAGAGAGGAGGCTTTCAACCTCCAGTATTTTCTAGCTGTCTTGCAGGACATTGTTTTGTTTCAACACACTTAGAATGCTTTGAAACAAAATTATTTTACAGAATAACTAGTAAATTATGCACTTTGTACCATATTCTGAAGTCATCCAGAGTCCAAAATACTGATTCTAATCAAGCAACAACAACAATTTTAGAAGTAGTAAAATGCAGAGAATATTCAAATCCCAAAGTATTAGTCCCTTTGTGCTCACTGCAAATGTCTGCTGTTCCTGAAGTTTCAGGCCAGCTGTGTAGACTATACATATTACTGATTCTAATATTTAGTCAAAATATAAAACTGTCATAAAGTAGTTCAGCAGAATGGAAACTAAAACATTGAAGCAGTCCACCATTTGTTTTGTCTTGGAGAAGAAGGACAGAGATGGAGAGGAAACTGCCAGCCATACAAATATGAATGTGGTAAAAATGTTTGTCCTGGCTCAGAGCAACATACAAGTGCATAAAACATATCAAATGAAATTTCCCATGATTGATAAAAGCTTTCCTAATCAGAACACTATTTCTCTCCGCTGCCTATTGTAAGTCATTACAGCTTTATGTTCAAAGTTCAAGCAGAAAGAGAATTTAGTTATTCTATCCAAGTAATAAAACTTCCTAAGAGTTTGATCCAGGTCATTCTTCAATAAGCCTATAGGTTTTTTCCTTTTAATTTTCCAGAATGATCCTGGAAGGAGCTGGGCAACTATTCTGGAGGTGGTGATAAACTCCGGAGTCCGTCATTTTTTCCCTCATTTATTTGTGGCATTGGACTTTATTCTAGAAAGTAAATTTTTTTTGTTTATCCCTCATATCTGGAGTAGTAGTTTCATATTAATGGTTTCATGCAAAGTATTCTTATTTGACTAGCTTGGAAGTAAGCTTGTAGCATTTTTAAACACAGTAACGGACCTCTCTTTTGCATTAAGCTCAAGAAATTTCACATTTATTCTTGCAGTACAAAAAATCAGGTATAGTGATCATTACCCACTGGAACGCCTGTGCGTCGGGTGTGTTCTAAATAGAATTGTTGTGTTTGCTCTCTGCAGTGTTCTTATTTCCCATTGCTTAGGAAGAAGAGAACTTACTACAGTTGGTATCTTAATCAACCCTGCTAGAAATGTCCAAAAGTTTCTTTTTTGCATGTTGCAGTCAGATCTGAGCAGCTTTGATTCCCCTTAGCTCAGCTGTGCAGATATAATGTCTGCCTCCCCAAGGGAGGACAGGGAAGCTTGGTAATTAATGTTTCCTGCTAAAAATTCTGATATAAACTCCCTGTCAGAGCTTAGCAGCCTGGATCATTGTCTGGGAAGAAACACTTGGTGCAAGGGAGGAAGAAGGAAGTGGTGCCTGTGAACTTGTTAATGGTATCGCCAGACATTACTTTAAAGTCTTTTTGTCTCTTGTTGGTCTTATGCTCTGGCACTATACTTTCCTGGTCTTTCTGATGCAGAATGCTTAGAACCTCTGCATCCCCTTGCTGAGAAAAGTCAGCTAAGTGAAAAAGTAATATTCAGAGTACAGAAATATTTTGGATTGTTACAAAATCAATTCCTCATACTTCTAGTTGCCAGAGTCTGTACCTCAGAGAAGATTTCTGGGTAGTTGCCCATCTTTCTTGAATCTCATCATGGTTCTTGTTTGCTTGCATTAGTTTGGAACAATTTTCCAATATGGTGATTGTGTGGACCCTTTCTCTTTCAGATGGATTCTTCTTTACCTTTGTTTTTACAAATGAAACAAAGCTCCATAGTTAGACTAAATGGTGCTGGTGTTATACTAAGTTCTGTGGTAGAGTTGTTTAGACCGTGGGTGGCCAACCTGAAGCATGGGTACCATAAGTTGCACAGGCAGCCTATGTGTGGCACATAGCAAACTGGGGAGGGAGTAGGGCATACAGTGGCAAATAAGGCAGATAGCGGAAAGCAGAGTAGCCGATTGGGCAGGGAGCAAGGGAAGGAAGTAGGAAGCAGAACAGCAGATCAGGCAGGGAAAGGACATCGCACTGGCACTCAGGAAGGCTGTGGTGGCACTCCTGCTGAAAAGGCTGGCCTCCAGTGGCATAGATTATGTCACCTCTTGCTTGAACTTGCAGTGTAAATTCCTTCATTTTGTTAGCTGCTTCACATACATAGAAGGTGTTTCCAAGACAATGGGAATATCTACACATGCATTAGTGTGCCATGTCCCCCCAAGATTCTGTGGCACATCTGGTAATGTCTGATGACATACCACTTGGGATATGCTGGAATAGGCTACTGCACATTAAAGTGCACTTGTAGGTATGCCCAGTGTCTTGTATTTTGTAAAAAGAGTATCAGTCCCCACCTAGGAAATCATTCCCTTGGAGACCATCTACTTTGTAGGCAAGTTGTTGACAAAATTGTGCAGGAGGTGGTAAGTATAGATTTCATAGGCGTTAGGGCTGGAAGGGACCTCAGAAGATCATCAAGTCCAGCCCCCCACCCAAAGGGCAGGAAGTCAGCTGAGGTCATAGGATCCCAGCAAGATAAGCATCCAATTTATTCTTGAAGGCATTCAATGTAGGTGCTTAAACCACCTCCGCTGGCAGGCTGTTCCAGACCTTGGGGGCTTGGATGTAAAGAAATTCTTCCTTATGTCCAGCCTGAAACAGTCTTGTAGTAGTTTATGACCATTCAACCTCGTCATCCCTTGGGATAAACTTATAGGTGGCCATCAGATCACCCCTGAGCCTGCGCTTTTCCAGGCTAAAGAGCCCCATGGCTCTCAGCCTGTCGTCATAAGGTCTGTTTTTCTGATCTCTGATCATGCGTGTGGCTCCTCTCTGGACTCTCTCAAGCTTCTCCACATCCTTTTTGAATTGTGGGGCCCAAAACTGGACGCAGTACTCCAGCTGCGGCCTCACCAAGGCCAAGTACAAGGGGAGAATGATGTTCTGAGATTTATTTGAGAAGCATCTATGGATGCAAGCCAGCATTTTGGTCGCTTTAGTAGCCGCAGCATCACATTGCAGGCTCATGTTCATCTTGTGGTCAATCATGACCCCCAAGTCTCTTTCTTCCATAGTGCTAGCCAGTGTAGCACTGCCGAGCCTGTAACGATGCTGCAGGTTTTTCTTCCCAAGGTGGAGAACCTTGCATTTTTCAATGTTAAACACCATCAGGTTCTCGTCCGCCCATTTGTCCAGGTCAGCCTGGATCACCCACCTGTCTTCTGGTGTGGATGCTTTGCCCCAAAGTTTGGTGTCATTAGTGAACTTCGCCAGTCCGCTTCTGACTCCAATGTCCACATCGTTAATGAAGATATTGAACAATATGGGTCCAAGGACAGAGCCTTGGGGGACCCCACTGGTCACAGGACACCATGATGAGGGACTTCCATCTATTACTACCCTCTGGGGCTGACCACGGAGCCAATTTTCCAGCCAGTGGATCGTGGTGGACCCAAGGCCACAATTGGCCAGTTTCGCCAAGAGGTGATCATGGGATACCGGATCGAAGGCTTTTTTGAAGTCAAGATATATGACATCAATCTCTTCTCCCTTGTCCAGGTGATAGGTCACCTGGTTGTAGAAGGAAATGAGACTGGTTAAGCAAGACCTACCTGCAACAAACCCATGCTGGCTATCCCTTAGTATGTTGGCGTCGGCCAGTCCATTAAGGATGGCCTCTTTAATAAACTTTTCTTAGATCTTTCCCGGGATAGAAGTCAGGCTGATGGACCTATAGTTAGCCGGATCCACTTTCCTCCCTTTCTTGAAGATAGGCACCACATTGGCCTTCTTTCAGTCTTCAGGCACTACACCAGAGCGCCAGTTTTCAAAGGTCTGTGCCAGAGGCTGGGCTCGCCAGCTCTTTGAGTACCCTGGGGTGTAGATTGTCAGGGCCAGCTGACTTGAAGGTATCCAGCTTCTTAAGGTGTTCCTTCATGAGGTCAGCATTAATGGAGGACAGGGGATCTCCCTCACCTGGACCTTCCTGTCCTGTAGCAGGCATGGGCGTCCCATGGGACTGATAAAAGACTGACGCAAAGTACCCATTTAATGGGTTGGCTTTTTCCTGGGCGTCAGTTGCCCCATCTGGTTCAGCAGGGGTCCATGCGTGTGGCTTCTCTCTGGGCAAGTTGCCCTTGCTTTTCCTCTGGTTCCCCACGTATCTGAAAAAGGACTTTTTATTGTCCTTGATGCTTGAAGCTAGTTGGAGTTCAATTGCAGCCTTGGCTTTCTTGTTTTGCTCCCCGCAGGACCGGACCGTGCAGAATAATCCTCCTTGGAGGTGAATCCTGTCCTCCATCCTTTATAGGCCTTTCTTTTTAGTCTCAGGAGGTCTGCTAGGTCGCTGGAGAGCCAGGGGGGCTGCTGTGCCCTCTTGCTGCCTTTCCTCCGAGATGGAATAGACTTAGCTTGTGCATTGAGGATCGCTCCCTTGAGGAGCAGCCACTCTTCTTGAACTCCCCTCTCCCTGGGATCATGGTCCCTTAGGGACTAACCAGCCTCCTGAGCTCGTTAAAGTTGGCTTTTCTGAAGTCAAGGACTTCTGTGTTGCTGACTGACTTGCCAGCTTTACGGCGGATGGTGAAGGTGATCAGCTCATGGTCACTGTCACTCAGCTTCCCATAGATCACTAGGTCTCTGATTAGGTCATCTCCAGTAGCCAGTACCAGGTCGAGCAGCACTTTGCCTCTCATTAACCCATAGACTTCTTGAGTCAGGCAGAGGTCATCCATGCACGAGAGGAAGCTTTGCGACTGCTCAGATTTTGCTGAGTGATCTTCCCACGAGATGTCTGGGTAATTGAAGTCACCCATGACAACCATGGTCCTGGAGCATGCGGCCTCAGCCAGTTCCTGGGCGAACTCCTGGTCAAGCTCTTGACTTTGGATGGGAGGTCTGTAGTAGACTCCCACCGTTGTATCCCCTGTGCCGTGTTCCCCATGGATTTTAACCCAGAGGGTCTCCAGTCATCCACCCTGGTCGCCAAGATCAGCTTGCAGGGTCGTGTAGCTTTCCTTAACATAGAGAGCTACACACTCTCCCCTTTTATCTACACGATCCCTCCTGTACAGGGTGTAGCCATCAATACCCGTGGTCCAGTCATGGGTGGAACTCCGTGCTAACTCGCGCGCCAGCAGCCAAGTGTGCCTGTTTGCACAGCCTGTTCATGTGGCTCCGGTCACATGGCTCCCTGGGGGGCTGGGCAAAGTAGGGGCCTGGGTGGGGCTTGACCCAGCCCGGCTCCACTCAGCCGCCTCCTCCCACTCAGAAGTTAACCCCCTCTCACCACGGGCCCCACTTGCCTCTGGCTGTGCTGGGGATCAGCAGAGGGCTCTGCGGCTGCTGGGGGGTCTTTGGGGGGGCTTCGGGGGAGCGGGGGCACAGCGGGCTTTCACCTGCATGTCTCTTGCCGCTCCGGAGCCTAAGTAGATAGTAGTAGTCATTTTTCTGAAGTTGCTTTGTTGCAAAATTTAGTTTAGGCAATGATATGTTTAAAGTACAAACATTATGGTACTCCCCAGGACTATGGGTGTGTGAAACAGGCCCTATTCTATTTGGATTTGCATTTGGCCTGAACTGAGGACAGTGATTCGATTAATTGATTCAGATCACTGTCCCTGATTCAATTTGGCCGAATCCAAAACTGAAGATTTGATGCTGATTCAGAGAATCACCAATTCGGCCATAGACACAGTTTTAAATGTTTTTTTTCTATGTACCTTGAGGTACCAGGCGAGGCTCATGCATACTGCAGCGGTGGAGTGGATGGAACATCCCACAGGAGTGTGGGAGGCCCCCTGCGGTGGTGAATCCAAAAGTGGACCAGAAGGCCACTTCTGGGTCCACTGGGGAGTGTGCTTGGGCCCCCCCCCATGCTCTCCTGGCTCGGAGATCAGCCACAAGGGGGACCCCAGGCACCATCCCAGACCCAGGAGGCATCAGTCGCCAAGCCGGGGGGCTGGGGTCCAACGCACTCCCTGGCAGGACTGGAAGTGCTTCTGCTCCACTTCTGGGTCTGCTGCCGAGTGCACTGGGGACCCCCCCACATTTCTGTTGGACACTCCATGCACCCCAGCATTGCAGCATTCACAAGCCACCTGGTACCTTGAGATATGTAGAAAAAACATTTAAAGCTGTGTCTGTGTCTGAATCGCTGAATCTTTCCAAATGTCTCCAAATCAATTTAGAGATTTCAGATTTGATTCAGAGAGATTAAAGGGTCCTCTGATTCGATTCAGAGATTCGGCCACCGAATTGGGCCCAATCTCTGCCAAATTGAATCAAGGACCGAAGCTTAATATGGCCCTACCAGGAACACCAAGAAAAAAGCTCACTTCACAAAAAACCAATGCCGTGCCAGGATTTGAACCTGTTTGTTTTGAAAAGGCCCACTGGATGGTTCAGGTGGACTTGCAGGTTGTAAAAGCTGATAAAGAACTTCAAGGGCTGATTTAAAAACCAGCTCCACCTTTCAAGCAGAGGTGCTGCCATTTTGAAAGCAGCTGTCCAAATGACAAATGAAGATCCTACATCTGCCTGATCATGTGCGCATATGAACCAATATTCATGTTACGCAAAACACACACTGATCATTTTAGATTATTGTGTCACGTATTATCATTAGCCTTGTCAATGTACAGTGTACTCTTTATACTTCTCCACCTGCAGGGCCCTTTACTGGTGCAGCTTCTTTTTTTTTTCCTCCTTTAAAATTTCAGAATTGTTCTTTTCTTTGGTAACTTGTACAAAAAATCTTCATGAGAGTGCTGGCAGCACCTTACATGTAATGGGTGGCTACAGAAGCATCTTTTAAAGAATATAAGTATTTCTAGTTTTATCTCTCCAAATTATTCAGACATCTCTTTCCTTGAAATCTCTGTTAAATAATGATGACATTCATAAGTTTTAAAAGGGGCATTTAGTCTTTATACATTATTATTCTTACAGTTCTGAATTATAACGCCATAGAAAGTCACCTTGACATATCTGGAAAATCTTTGTCATTCTGAAGTTATTGAAAGTTTTACTATTTACTTCAGTGCAGTCCGAATTTTGCTTGCAGCCAGTACTTGGTCTGAGGGACTGAATATGTTTCTTGCATAACAACTGTACCAATATATAGTGTCTTAAAGGTTTCCTTGATGATTACTTGTTTATTAAGAAAGAAGTCTAGAGGGATGCTGAGTCTGCTGAGAGCAGGGTTGCCATAGATACTAGTTCTTCTGTGAGGCACTTCTGGAAGGATAACGTATTAGCCAAACAGGCATTTCTGTTTATTAGAAAGAAAAGCATGCTGCATAATGCATCGTTTTGCATGAACAGTCACTTCTTTTGCAGATCCAGCAATTCTTTTGCCCAAGAAGTGTTTCTTATATGCAGAACCTACAAAAAATAGCTTGGAGTCTAAAAGGACAATATAGTTAAAAGCTGTCTTTGCAAAATGTTTTCAGTCAGAACAAAAATGTACCCTGTCTACAAAACCCCAAATAGAGTGAAATAGTGTTTATTAGAGAAGTAGAATAAAAACCCCAAGTGGTTTTGCTGTATTGAATTATGCTGTTTGGAATTGGGAAGATGTGAGCACCCTTTTCTAGTGAAGATATGTGCCTGAGGGTCGGGGGGGGGGGGGGGGGGGGGGTTGCCATAACTGTAAAATGGTTCTACTGTACTTTTAAAAAAACTGTTCATCCCATCAATGAAATGTGCAATATTTAAGCAGCTCTGCGGGCTGACAGAAGCTCTGTGTATTACTGAACCAGACTCAAGTACAAGATCAGTGTCAGGTTTCAAACTCTCCTGTAGGTCCACAGAGATGAACGGGCATCTGTATTAAAGGAAACTAGTCACTCATTTCCTTGGATAGGGAACAAGTTCTGGCTGCTGAAGGGAAGAAGGGATCCCCAGCTATCTTTATCTACCTGTTTGTTTGTCCTCCTCATAACAGTACCCTGAGAGCTTTATCCATCTGTGGTGGACAGCAGGCAACATTAATGCAAATATGTAGAGAAATAAAGGTAACTGCCACAAATAAAAAGAGTATCCCTGTTTTTTATTGAACAGAAAACTCAGAAGAACACTTGCAGCTGCAACAGTGCTTGTTTCAGATTATTCTCTGCTTGTTAGTCATATGCTTCTTTAGAAACAAGTTTTGAGGCTAAGAAGCCTTCATTTTTTTAAATGTTCATGATTTTCCAAAGTTAAATGAGCATTTGTCGGGCTCAGGATGGGAAATGCAGGGTTGCAGTACGGAGTGGAAGTATTTATTATCATTATTTAATATTAGCGGGTCTGAGCTTTGTTGTGCTTGGGCTCTGTTGCGCTTTTGGACACAATAAACCAGAGCCTCTGCCTTAACAAGCTTGCAGTCTAAAAGGCAAGTTATAGCAGGTGCAGAGACAAACAGATGGGCCAGGGTTGGAGGTACTGGAGCTCTGAGCTAACAGGATGAGGATACATGTAGTTTTCAGCCAGTCAAGAGAAGCCATCTCAACTCATTCCTTGCCTCGCTGTTAGCAGATTGCAGTTAGTTGTAGGCCCTTGACAGCAGTAGGATGATGTATTCTGTTCCCAAAATTAGGTTTTGTAACAACAAATACTAATGTGTAGAAAAAACTCAGGTCAACACCCAGGCATGGAAAGCTGCTTCCCATAGTCAAAGCTCCAGGAGGTTACATTTTATGAGACGATTTCCACAACAATATGCTCCAGGTGTACCTTGTTGTATCATGAATGGTACACAGATCACCTAGGCCATGTCTATATGAGCAGGGGTGTGCATTTGCAGCAGCACAAATAGTAGTGCTACAAATTTGTGCTGCTACTTTGTGCCGCAGTGCACACCCTTGCCACTGCACTTTGCAGCATGACACATTGTCCTGCTGCTCCATGTGCTTGCTGCAGCGGGTTGGCTGGAGCACAGGGGCTGCCTGCTCCCCCTCTCCACACACTGAGGAGCCCTTGCAGTGAGGCATCTTGCATCCCAGCCACGGAGCAGCTGGCTGAGGTGCACCGTGCCTCAATATGGGGGAGCAGGCAGAGCCCTCACTGAGGCACCCTGTGCCCCAGCCAGCTGGGGACAGAAGATGGTTTGCGGTGCCACAAACTGCACGTGCCTACATGTCTGGATCTGGCCATAGAGGCCACTGCAATTTGCTCCGAGGCCCCCTCTCCATACAGTAGTTTTGGCTCTGAGCCACATGCCAGGTTTCAGCACCAAAGGAGAAGTGCATTCCTCATGTTCTTTCTTTAATGTCTCTCCGACTTTAGTAGGAAGGATGGGCAACCAGCCTCTATGAAAAGTTGGTTTGTTTCTTAACCGGTGACCGCTTCCTAGTTTAAGACTGATTTAAAATGTTCTGTATGAGAGCCCAACAGATCCACTGTCAGCTTTGACCACTATGTGCTGTTTCTGTGCTAGAGCTACTTCTTTCTTGTCCTGACCTGTTTGTGGCCGTTGCAGTATTGGTAGATTAAGGTATGAAAAGTTTGCCTGGCATGGAGAAACAGTAATTGGAAATTTCCCTGATTAGGCTGGGCTTTTCTCATAATGAAACCTATTCAAATATAGGTACCACAAAGATAAATGCAAGAGAAATGCATATAAAGGAATTGACTGAATGTCCAAAAAGAATCTTTTGGCCAGTGGCAGACACCTTTCATATCTTGGTGTAGCTGTAAACACCTTGAAATAAATAACTAGCAAGTGGTATCCAGTAGAAAGAAATATGGGAGGTAGATATGAAACAAATTAGAGCTCGTTGCTGTACTCCAGGGTGTTAAGATTGCTGCAGAATTACAAGAGGGTGAGTAGTTATAATAATATTAAACAATAGAACTACTGTGGTATATTTAAATCTCCCAAAATGCATCACAGCTCAACTGTTAAAATGCAGGCAGCAAAAATTTCCCTCTGGGCCAAAAGAATGTATTATTTGTACAAAGAATCTGCAAAAGAAAGAAGAACAAGGCAGTTCTCAATCTGCCTACAAAATTAATACACCCGAGGCAGTGGAAGGTGAGTGAAATATCTTTTTAAGTCATACAGAGGAGTTGGGAAAGCCAACACTAGGTATATTCTCTGCTGTTGCAGAATGCCATAGTCCCAAACAATGTTATTAAACTGAATTGTAAAGGTTTCTTGGCTTATCTCTTGCCAAACTTAAAAACCAACTTCTTTGATGTCTTCTGTGCTACTCCGCCTGAGTATAGTTTCTGTCTGTCAACAGATAGAGAGAGCACAGTATTTTGAAGGTTCTTACTGATACTATCCTCAGCATATGAAGGATATACTGTCTCTCAGAGCTCAGTATTATCTGCTCTCAGCCCACGGAGCAGCTGTATCCTTGTCAAATGAGAAGAAAAAGAAGTAGGTTGCAGAGGTCTATGGGAATTTCTTCCCGTCCACATTTATGCAGCTGCCTCTGAAGAATTACATGAGACAGACTGAGGGTTCTTGCTCCCCCTTGCAAAGGAGGAAGCAGTAGGGCTCAGTGTTGTGAGAGAGTTGAGGCATGGAGTAGTCATCAGGTTCCAAGGAGCATTTTCTAGACATGGACTGACATTCAACTCCGAAACAATAATTTTTTTGGCAAAGGCTTGGAGGACAGTTTCCAACTGATAAAACTGGCAAACTATAGATCTAGCTGACCTACTAGAATTCATTCAATTTGACCTAAATATGGAAAGGGGCACCAGCACCATACAAGTACCTTTTTCTCATCTGAAGCAATTACATTTCCACATATTGTACTTTTTTCCTGTTGCCATTACCTTTGTAGACTTTTCAAGAATACTTCTTCATCAATTAAATTCTGAAGAATTGTTGGACTTGGTAGAGCTCTGAAGGGCTGAAAGTATCTTTACTGCTGTTTTTGCATTTATAGTGGTAGCTATTTCCGCAGCCTATGTATAGATAACCACTATTATAGGGTTTACAGTTTATTCAAAAATACAAGCCAGATCATTTAAGCTGCTGTTTTTCTCTTTAGCACAGGATATAACTCCAAATGCTTTACCGCGTGCCCTTACCACACAGAAGTAGCTGGCTCTAGAGCACAGTAAGCATTCCAAGGATCTGAACTGTACCAAGCTTACAGCCTCCAGGTGTATGTGTATAGGCATGTGTAAAGCAAACTATCAGTGAGAGAAGATCCAGAGCTTATTCCACAAATCTGATCACATTTCGGCTTTTGGATTGTTCAGATCCAGATCTGGATGTTGTATGTCAAAACCATCTTTACCTCAAATGCAATTTTAGCTCTTGTGTGAAGGCAACTGAGGAAATAGGATGCACACACAAAATTTCACTTTAGTGGAGTTCTCATAGTGGTGAGTGTCATCTAGCTTTTGCTTTTCATGTTTTTAAACAGGTACTGAGCAGACCAGGCTGGAAGTACTGTGCATAGTAAATATAGTAATGTATTTGTAGAAGCTTACTAGGTTGGGCAGATGCTGAAACACATCCAACATGTTTGATTTGAAATTAGAATTCTATGTACGAACATGGAATTGACAATTAGTGGGTCAGACCGTAGGTCCACCTTGCCCAGTATCTTGTCACAGTGTACTGGGCCTGCTGCAGTGTCCCTCCCTTATCATGTCCCCCCTCAAACATCTCTCTTCTAAACAGAGCATGCCTAGGCTCTGTGCTCTGTTGTGGATGGATCTCTTTTTAATTCTGTGCTTCAGTTTTCATGGACCATTCTTGGAAATATAGTACACATATAAGTACAAAGAAGAAGTGATACAGTAGTTAATCTTCATAATATCCTTACTTTCAAGGATAGGATCATTTTGTGATAATGAATCTCCTTTTATGTTGCTAGGTCTTCTATCAGTAAGTATTTAGGAAAGGTCACTTTGCTAGCTGAACACACTACTTCCATCTCTCTCTAAAATACAATTAATATATTGTGGTTTAATACTACTGGATTAGATATCATTCTTAAACTTAAAGCTTGAGACTTGACAGAATGATTATTTGAATAAAAGGCTATTTGGAAAAGCCACATTTTACTATGTTGTGAAGTCTGCTTATTATATAAATGTATCATGTGCCTGGGTAGTTCCCACTGGCTGTGCACTGCAGCTCCACCTGCTGGCAGAGAGGCAATTAGAAAGACTGAGGCATTTGCAAATTGTGGATGATTTGATTTGGATAAGCACTCTCCTTTTCACTGCTCCAGTTACTCCTCTGCAGTGGAGCCCTTCTCAACACAGGCTGGTTTACAGCTGAGGCAGCTGTCATGGTTTATACCTTGGACTGGACTGGGAGCTGAGTAAAAACATTGTGTATAACCTTCGTAAAATACTAAGATCAGCCTGCAAAGGAAATGTGTCAGAATAGCATATGGTAGTTAATAGCCAAGGATTTTTTTTCCAGTTGACTGCTGTTTTGGAGGTTTTTTCTCCTTTCCAGTTAGTAAGGGTAACTGAGGCATTTTAGACAAAGCCAAGATATTAGAGCGCTAGTAAATAGGAAACCTGTGGAATGTAGGCCCTTTTGATGTGTCCCACATCATAACCAAGTAGTTTTATCACCATGACTAGCACATGGATTAAGCTGCTTTTTCCATCCTTTGCTACAAGCATTCTTTGAGCAAGCTCATTGAACAGATTGTTTTCCATGTAAGAAGGGAAAAGGGAAACCTTCCCCCTCCTCCCCCAAAAAATGTGAATACATTTTTCCTGTAGATTCTGCTCTTCTGTGTAGTGAAAAAGAAACCTGAAATGCCTTCATAGGTTATGTCAGGTCACCACCTAGCTTGTTGTACTTTAATCAGACCAGTCACAGTTGTTTGGATCTCTCTTTTGTAAGCTTATTTCAGTTGTTTGTATTTACCCAAATGTTCACTTCTCTCTCAGCATTGGATATGTGAATTATTTTTACTATTATTTTCACTAATGTTTCAGTGTAGGGGTCAGAGGGTGTAAAACCCTTCACTGCACATGTAGTTGTTGGTAAGAACCAGATCAACTGCCATTAAGGTCAGTGGACCTATTGGTTTCATAATTTCATAGTTGGTAGGGTCAGAAGGGACCTGAGCAGATCATCGAGTCTGACCCCCTGCCACGGGCAGGAAAGGGTGCTGGGGTCAAACGACCCTGGCTAGGTGATTATCCAGCCTCCTTTTGAAGACCCCCAGGGTAGGAGCGAGCACCAGTTCCCTTGGAAGTTGGTTCCAGATCCTAGCCGCCCTTGCTGTGAAGTAGTGCCTCCTGATGTCTAGCCTGAACCTACTCTTAGTCAACTTATGGGCGTTATTCCTTGTTACTCCTGGTAGTGCTCGGGGGAACAGGGTCACTCCCATTTTAATAAGTCAGATCATGCACTATATCCCACTGATTTCAGTCAGACCTAGGTTTGTGCAGGAGCCAAGCAAGTATGGTTTAGCTGGGCAGAGATGCTTTCTAATCTGTCTTTTTATTTGCACAGAGAATGCAAACAGGTAATACCACTGACATTTTAAAATTGGGCAAATTAAAGATGGGGCCATACTGGAGGAGCCTGTAGAGGGTTGGTACAATCATCCAGAATTTTGCCCGCTTCTCACCATTTCTCCCAGTTGGGCCCTCGTTTAAAGCGATAGTCCTGTCGCTAGGGTTGTACGGGCCAAATAAACATTTTTTTAAAACACTTAAATTCATAACTAGGTCACTTTCACTATCTCAGATTCTGCTGTGTATGCTCACATGTTTGTGAGGTTCATATCTGGGCCCCGAATTTAAAGGAAGTAGCAAAATATGCATCTAGATAAATGTGCATTGATGCAGTTGTTATGCCTTTTGTTCTCTGTTCATTCTTGTAGCTTTAGAGTTATTTGTAAAGTTTATATAGTCCTCCCATAAGTCAGCTTCCCTTTTAATAGTATATTAATCCTTGCCAAAGCCTTTATTGTAATAGTTTTGGGCACAGCACTTAACCAAAACTTTGATTCTCAAGACTACCAGCTTCAGAAATACAGCTGAAATGATTAATCAAGTTATTTGAATAGACTTCAGCAGGTTTAAGAATTAACCAGACTTCACCAAAATTTCTAGCTGACATGAAGACAGGGTTTTTCTTCTATCCAACACAGAAAGTTAACATGTAACAAAACAGGTTATTGCATTTGGGCAGTATGCAGAACTGAAGCTTAAAGAGTACATACATCGATGTTTCCAGTAAAAAAAACCAAAACTCTCCTGGTTGTGGGCAGAAATGTGTTTTACAGACTCAGCTAACTCTCCATTTGATAAATCCTTCTTGTTTTATCCCATTGAGAAGACCCATTGTTTTCAAAGAAGTAGGTTTGGTAATAGGGTGAGTAGGGTTGAACTCTTTGTGCATGATTTTAAAAATGGTGATATATGGTGATTGGTCACAGTTGACAGTATCTACTTAAGAGGAGCCCTCGTCTGAAATAGCAGGGATTTGCAAGGGAGGCTGAGGTGTTTTACTGGCAGTGTGGTAGAGGGGAAAATTTCACAGCACCTGGCAGTACAATGTTGCTTGGCCTGAATTTGACTTTTAGGCCCAATTCTCCTAAGTGATAATGCTTCCTGTAATGTGCTAGTCTCCTTTAATGCCTGTAAGAGTCAGTGCTCAGTCATGTGCAGTATTAGACCTTCAGTCTTTTAATGCTTCCATAAATTGTTTTGCAAACTGTTAGAAAAAAAGAAGCATATGAAAAGCAAAACTGGCAACAATGATTGTATCTTATTGTTAAAATTAACCTTGGACCTGAACCAAAACTCTGTTTTGACACCTCTAAACTTTGATGAAGTTCAGCTGTGGATTTGAATTACAGTTCAGGCCCATCTTTACTTGAAATTGAAAACACTTGCTGCTTTATGCTGGCAGCTGGACTGCACAAAAATAAATATTTCAAAATTTAATTTAAAGTGTGGTTGCGGTCAGAAAAGTGACTGTAAAAATGGTATCTCTTTGCAGCAGATACGTTCCCTGTATATCCTCCAGGAATTTCTGCTGACTTTACTGATTAAAACTAAGTTCTTACTATTGTTAATCCTGCAAAGCCAATAAAGCTATGACAGGGAGCTGGACTCACATATGCCTCATGCAATATCAACAAAAGTATGCATTAATTTCTTAGTACAGAATTTTTAGGACTGGCAGTAAGGTGAGAACTAGAACAAAGCTGATAGATTTTTACATTCCAGAAAGAATTTCCAATGCTGGAAATCACAACCCCCCACCTCTCCCCATTTCAGGAAGTGTTTAAACTGAGGAAGCCTGGTCTGGAAATCACTGTGTGTAAATCTGGGACCCCTCAATATCAATTGTAGAGCCGCTACCAAAAGCCCTCTTTAATAACAAAGGTGAACATCAATTCCTGTGTTGGTTTTTTGGGCTTTACACTGGCATTTCCCCCCCCCCCATGGTTTTTTGCCCATTTAAATTAATATTGCTGATTTCCAAGTTGATTCGATAAAGCACGCGTGAAAAATTTTAAGGGCTGAGGAATGGAGCACTAAGATCATAGAGAGAACAGAGCATATCATTTTAAAATATTTTATGTGAACTATGTTGATGGCTCTTTAAAAATATTTCTTGGAAAAAAAATGAGGCTGCAGAGGAATATCTGTCTTCAAGTGTGGTTGTGCTCTGAAAAAGAACAATGTAAAAATACCACCTTTCCACTCAACAGATCTGTTCCTTGAGCGTATGTATCCAGAGTCCTTTCTGTTTACTACATTGCCAAAAATAATTTTCTTCTGCTTTTTCATTCCCCTGTGCCCTGTAGTGCCTACACAACTAACAGAGAACCAGCTAGCTTCTAGTTCCCCTTTTGTATCAACAGAATTGTTTGCAGATTGTTTGTCATATCTCTCGGAAACCAAAAAAACCAAAATAAAAAACAAAATAAAGGTTAGCTGTATAAGGTTAAATAAACAACGAGAGATGCAGATAAACAGCAGGATTTTCAGAAGCATCTACCCTGCTTAAGTGCTTTTGAAAATTCTACTAAACCTCTAGATATGTACTTAAATACCTTTGCAAATCTGTCCTCAAGCCTCTAGGTCACCTTTGTACTTAGTCCTGCCCTACAGGCAAGCGGATCATAAGGCATAGCTAGTGGTATCAAAGACAGTCAGTAGAGCTTGTGAATAGTAATTTACTAGTATTTTACACAACCACGGACAGTGTCCAGCACTGCTTATATTTTCTTTTATGACACAAGAGAAGGAAGGATTCCATTGTGGGTCTCAGATCCCAAGCTGAGTTGGCACTTAGAAAGACACCCTTTTTACATATGATTTGAATATAATTTGAGATGGTAATCATTACTGATACAATAACCATGGTACACCAGAATGGTGCCTTTATACTGTTCTCAAAGTAAAACTGTATTTTGAATATATGTATGATGTCAAGCATTTATATCTGAGTGCTGTAATCTTCAGTTTAGGAAGGTGTCCTAGCAATCTGACCTCTGGGGAGTAATGTACCACTCAGGAGATAAAACATGCATGTGCATTTGTACAGCTTTCCTGTACTTACATAAGGAATTTCATTCCTGAAAAGCTTCCTTAAAGTGAAGTTACATGCTTTTGCCTTTCTTTTGAAAATTAAATGCTTTTTACACTTCTAAAAGGAAGCAATTTCTTAGCGTTTGCATGCGTCATAGTGTAGCTAAAATGATATAGAAATTTCTGAAAAATAATGAGCTGTCTGCCGTGCTTATGTGACTAATATATTTCTTTACATTTAAAGTCACAACGAGAAATGACTTAAAGAACAGCTTGCTGATTTATAACCTTGTTAAAGTGGCACTGAATATGAATGTCCGAAAGCAGCACAGCACCCTTGTAAACAGACAGACTTATAATGATAGCAATATATCTACTGGTAAATAAGAGATGTCTTCTCTAAGAGAGCTAATTTTCTTCCACTGTGTGTGGATACTTCTAATTAAGAACATTTTCCTGTTATTGTTTTTAGGTGCCACTAACAGATGTTCAGTTTGGCCCTATGAGACTCCATCAGGATCAACTTCAGGTAACACCTTAGAAAATATAAAAACTCACATGCGGGCTTATGATCAGAACTGTCTTCACACCTATCCTCTAATTTGCACGGAGAACAATTAAGTTAAACTAAGTATTTCACAGCACAAATTAAGTCCAGATTTTTGGCAAAGCTCACAAAATTGGCCTGCAATATCTGTGCATGTAAAGCCTCTTGGGGCTTATTTGCATTTAAGGTAGTGTGTATTTAACAGATATTTATGTACAGCAATTCTAAGTAGTTTCACATGCTAAAAAAAATTCACTTTTGACCAGCCCATCCCCAGTTTCTGGCTGGATCCAGTTTTCCCCTGGATTTCTCAACTAACTGAATATACCATCTATAACAGAGGTGGGCAATTATTTTGGGTGGAGGGCTGCTTACTGAGTTTTGGCAAGCCATCGAGGGCCACATAATAGGCAACCAGGGGCAGATAAATATTAATTTTCTAAATTTTTTAGGGGCCACGTGGGCCAGATAGAATGGCCTGGTGGGCCGCATCCGGCCCCTGGGCTGCATTTTGCCCAGCCTGGATCTATATAACCTGTTCTGGTTAACCTACCACATTTCCATCCTTGTTCCAATCCAGTCTGTTTTTTACCCACTTCATTTTTCTGAAAGTGATCTCAACAAAATTGCTCTCTGATAGTCTGGATAGACAAATCTCACAACTCTGCTCCATTCATTCTCTTGCACTTCTGCCTTGTGATTACCTTTAATACTCATGAGGGTAATCTCTTTCTAGAAATTCTGTCCTTCCCTTTTTGTTCTTCTTGCCTCTCTGAGTGTTCCTACAGTATCTGTCTTACCACTTTTATCTCATCCCCTTTTCAGTGGGTATAGGCCCACAGGCGCAGTAGGCCATTATCTATGCTCCAGTCATCTTCTTTTTCTATACCCAGTTTCAATATAATATTATCCATTTTTATGGCTTATACTAATGTCTAGCTCCAAAAATTAATGTAAGAGTGGCATCTTCCCCTTTCCTGATGGGTCTTCCTCCTTCCATACTTGTCCTTTTGACATCTTCTGGATGTTTCACTGTCAAAACTTCCAGCCATTGTCTTTAGATCTAGCTTTGTGTGCTGTGAGGGAGAGGCCTCTATTACCAGTTTTTTTTTTCATAGTTGGTAGGGTCAGAAGGGACCTGAGCAGATCATCAAGACCCCCTGCCATGGGCAGGAAAGAGTACTGGGGTCTAACGACCCTGGCTAGGTGATTATCCAGCCTCCTTTTGAAGATCCCCAGGGTAGGAGCGAGCACCACTTCCCTTGGAAGTTGGTTCAGGATTCTAGCCACCCTGACTGTGAAGTAGTGCCTCTTGATGTCTAGTCTGAATCTACTGTCAGTCAGCTTATGGCCGTTATTCCTTGTTACTGCTGGTAGTGCTCAGGGCAACAGGGACTCTCACATTGCCTGCTGGTCCCCCTTGGCAAGCTTATAGATGGTCACCAGGTCCCCCCTCAGCCTTCTCTTGTGGAGGCTGAATAGGTTCAGGTCCCGTAGCCTCTTGTTGTAGGGCCTGCCCCGCTGCCCCCTGATCATGCGAGTGGCCTCCTCTGGACCCTTTTGATGCTGTGCACATCCCTCCTGAAGTGCGGTGCCCAGAACTGGACACAGTACTCCAACTGCGACCTGACCAGTGTCACATAGAGGGGGAGGATCACCTCCTTGGAACTACTTGTGATGCATCTGTGGATGCATGACAAGGTGAAGTTAGCCTTCCTGACTGTGTCCTCACATTGGCAGCCCATGTTCATCTTGGAGTCGATAATGACTCCAAGATCCTTTTCTGTCTCTGTGCTGATGAGAAGGGAGTTCCCCAGCCTGTAAGCATGCTGCTGGTTCTTCCCTCCCCAGGTGCATCACCTTGCACTTGTCAGTATTGAAATCTATCCTATTCTCATCTGGCCACCCGTGTAACCTGTCCAGATCAAGTTGTAGCCTGTCCCTCTCTTTTAGCATGCCCACTTCGCCCTGGAGATACTCACAAACTGATCAAGTGACCTTCTCTTGAGTAAGGTAACTAGGTCAAGCTCCTGAAGTCTTTACTTGAAGGCCTGGTTTCCAGTTTTTTAAGCAATCGTGTTTCTCTTCCCTAAATACTCTCTACTTTTTCAAGATACTTCTTGAATTGAGGACACCAGAGTAGAACACAATAATAGAACAGAAGATTCACCTTTAAGGCCTTGATTAGGCTTTCAGTGCTGATGGGAATGTACCACAAGGATGGGCCAGTATAGCCTCTCTGAATAAAACATACGTTAGTGCCCATTACACACAGCCCCCCTCACTGCCAACTCTTTTTGAAGTCATGATGAGCCATGACATTACATACATTTTGATTTCCTCTTCAGTCCCTCAGCTGAGCTATGCCTTTCTTTCCCATTTCCAATTATTTTGTTTCTTCAGGCTTAAATGCCTGGCAAATATCATGAAATGGGGCCCCGAGCAGTTCACCAAGAATCCCTCTGTTGCCCCATTTCTCAGCCTATTGCATATGATTAGTATGGCCTCACCCTCCGTGAGATGAAGCTGGACCAGGTTGCCTTGCACCTCATCTGCATATATATTTTCGGAAGATCCCAGGATTCGTGGCGAGAACACCCAGTTCCTTTCATGTGTGGGGACAAATTAGCACATGGATACTTTGTGGAGGGTATCTGAAGTACACACACATACTGAGCAGTGCTGAGCTGTGGGGTCAGGATGGCTTGAAATGCTGTTGACTCTGGTGGTGCCTAGCCCGATGAACTATGTAGTAAATCATAAGTCTTTGACTTTGGACTGCATAGTTTGTACTACATATAAGTAGGTTCCAAAGTGCAGCTCTAAAACTTGTTTATGGAGTATGTGCGCTAAAACTTGCAGCAGTTTAAAAAAAATGGTAACATGCATCAATTCAGGATGAACTAAGTGCATAGATAGTATATGCAAATCACTACAGCCATGTTTAATTTCAAGGTTGTTTTTCACATTTGCTCCTCACTTTAATGTGCTCAGGGAGAGCAGGGTCTGATAGCAAGGAGAGGGGGAGTGGTCTTCTAGAGAAAAAAGTTGGGGGAAAGCAAAGAGCAAATGAGCTACCTGACCCCTGCTGTAGCAGTGGGAGGGGACAAATTCCAGGGAAACCTCCAATAATTAGATTCTATACCTGGAAAAGTATAACAAACTTCTATATATTCCATATATAGAATCTAATTATTGGAGTCATCTTATAATCAGGGTCATCTTCAATTCAATAAATATGGTATTTTCTAGAAATCTTTTGATTGTAATTAACTATAGTAACCTTCTTTAACTGTCTATTAATTAATTTCTTTAACAACTGTTCCATTATTTTGTCTAGGATGGGTGACAGCCCCTTAATTACCAAAGTCATTCTGGTTACACATTTTAAAGTATTGATACAACATTACCATATTCAGTCCACTGAAATTCCCTCAGCATTCCAAGATTTTGTGAAAACCAGTATCAATGGTCTACATAGCTCCTCTAAAACTCTGTTATAAGACTAGCTGTTTTTAAGAAGTTGAACATTAGTAACTACTGTGTAACATCCTCCTCCTACTTGGTGGTGTAGAAAGTATTTCATGATCAGTCATAATATGATGAGGAAAAAACTTCTAGCTTTTTCCCTTGACTGTATCATTGTTGACCATTGCTATCCAGTAATGAACCAATCAAGAGTTTAGTTAGTACAGCCTCATAATATACCTGGCAGGTACCTAGGTATTATTATCCCCATTTTAAAGATAGTAAAACTGAGGTACAGAAATGTTAAACAGCACATTTATGGCAGAGTCAGGAGTGCAGCCCAGATCTGCTGACTGCTGTCCTGTGCTTTGTTATAAAGGCATTTTCCTCATAAGGGCGTTATAAATTAACTTCAATAAATATAGCTCAAACTACGACATGTTTTTAAAAAGAGTCTAGTAGAAACTACTGTTCATTGCTATAGAAGGAATCTGAGCTAAACGAGTACAAAGTCTCTTACCCTTACAAAAATATGCACTACATGTAAACGTTAAGATTTATTGGTAGACATTCCATCAACCTGGTCCAAAGTGTAACCACGGGTGGAATTCCTAAAATAATGCAGAAGTATAAACTACAGTAGACTCTGGTGTGTTTTTAAAGAGGTCCTAGATTATTGTTTGACTACACTATATATCTGTGCATAGTTTGTACATATATCTGTACATAAATTATCAAAGGTGTGCTGTTGTGAGACAGTGAGCCAAATTCGGAACATGTCTTTGTCATTCTCAGCTGGTTCTCTCTATGAAGTTGTTTGTATAAGCAGCGTTTAACTAGGCCTTATATTCTACCCATGAACTGCCCAGAGACGGATTCCTCTTCGCTCCCTATAGATATCAACCTGATTCATATTACATTGAAGTCAACCAGAGTTTTGCTATTGACTTGAATTTCCTTTAGGTCAGGGCAGGTCTTCACAGTTACACAGTGAATTTGTGACAGAGCCAGTGCTAGGTCCCAGTCTTGTATTTTAATCACAGCATTCTTGCTGTGAAATAAATTGCTTGACAGACTCCACATACAAGTTCTAACTGGGGTGTGCTGCATGCAGAGAAATACTGACCAAACTCTCAAATTGACATGCGTTCATGCTAACATGCTTATCCAGGATTCGGAGGTCCACCAGAACAGGGAGTGCATATTACAAGGGAGCCCATACCAGTAAAGTACCTGTGCAGTTTTTTCCCACAAATTTGAGGCAGAATTTATGTATACACATGCACAAGGTAAGCCACCCCTTGACTGCAGCAGTGTTAGTATATCACTCTAGCAAACCACCTCAGCATGGATGGTGGCTCCAGGATGCTGTAAAGGGGATTGCAGAGCAGCAGCCAGCACTGCAGGGGGTGCACCCCTGCCTCCAGCTTGCCAGAGCTGCTCCTGTCCTGCTCCAGCTGAGCTGCACAGGGAGCTCATCTCAGCCAGGGACAGCGGCAGTGGCAGCAATGGTGAGTCCTGTGCCTTTTCCCAGACTGGTGGGAAACACCTAGGGGCATCTAGGGCATCACGCTGAGAAGAGAAACCTTCCTGCTCTGCTGTTACTGTCACTGGCTAAGCCCATCTACCCAGGCAGCAGGGCTGGGTTGGGGCAGGAGTGGCTCTGGAGCTCCCTCCACCCCTAGGGCAGCTGGGTGTAGTGGCAACAGTGAGTGTGAGGAGGGGGTGGGAAGGAATGAGTGTGCCACTGAGCATGGAGAAAGAGGGAGGGGGGAATTTTTACCTGATTCAGGGACTTAAAAATGTTCCTGTCTGATGCTGCCAGTGTCATCAAAAGGAGGGGTCGGATCATGCCACTCTACCCCCTGTGGATCTGCCCCTGCACTTCAGTAGACGGCACTTTGTACACACGTATTTACACTTATGTAGTACACTGGAATGGGTGGGCCTGGAGAAGTGTATATTATAGGCTCCTTTTGTGAGAAACCATAGGTTTACTGTTCTTATATATGAGCAGTATTCTAATTTTAATAATGTTGCCATGAAAGCATTCCATGGGTTTGTAATAAGCAGGTACATTAAATACTGCATGTAAATCTTACAAGTGAACTTCATTAATGTTTTCATAAAATTGCATATGGAGACATAGGGACATAATAGCAGTATTTAAGTATCCGGAAATTTTAAAAATTTTAATTTTTAAAAAATGCTTCACTATCTTCTGTTGAACCAGGTACTTTTAGTGTTTGCCAAAGAAGATAACCAGAGTAACGGGTTCTGTTGGGCATGCGAAAAAGCTGGATTCCGGTGTAACATTGCCAGGACACCTGAATCTGCACTAGAATGTTTTCTGGATAAGCACCATGAAATCATCATTATTGATCATAGACATTCCAGATATTTTGATGCAGAAGCACTATGCAGGTAAACCTAGTTACAATGCCATTTTAAAACATACTGGTTGTAGTATAACAAAAAAGTTTCTCATTTTATAGCAGATGCTTTGCTACATATTTGTTGTTTTTATATTAGAAAAATACTAGGGTCTCATTTATAATCTCCATTGCTTCATAGCAGGAAAAGCAGTAAATAACAGCTACCATTTCCTTGCCACAGCCAAGTATGAGTGTTGGAGTTTCAAACAGTTAGGTCTACAATTGCACACCTGATTTGCGCACACACATACACAATTGCCATGATTGCACACGTAAACCAGGAGATTTTTTGTATAAATTCATTTAATTAGTTATTTGCATGCTCAGTCATAATAACTACATATGTACAAGACAACTTATTGTGAGTACATTTACAAGGTTTGAAAACCTTGAATGAAATGCACATTTATACTTAAAAAGACCATATTACAAATTTACCCCAAAATTCCTTCTACAAACTATGGTAACACAGGAATAAGGGACAAAATAAAATGGGCTTTCTTGCATCTTCTACAAAGTCAGTGGTGGCTTTATTTCCTTGACTTTCCAGTGACAGATCCCTTAGGAATATGTCTAGACTAAATAACAGACAGTAGGGTGGGGGTGGCAGGGTCAGAGTACTACTGACTGCGTGAGTGTAGTGGGGTCAGGGCACTGGGACAAATGCTGTTCTCCTTGTTATAATAAAGTAATTAGTTTAAGATCTGTCAGGAGATCTGAAGAGCAGCAGTGTTCCCCTTGTTCATTTTTTTACCACTCAATCCCTGAACAGAGTAAAATGCTCGTTAACAGAGTGAGGATAAGTCTAAAAAAACTGCAGAGCAGCTTAAGGGAGGGGCTTGTTTTGAAAAGGAGCATTGAAATGCTGTGTCAGTATGCACTTCATGTCATTTGTTATGGAGCAGAATATTTCCTATTCTGTCACTGGAACTAGCTGAGACTTTGATGAATGTAAAATCTTCGTGTTATATTTTCCATTGATACTCATAAGCTACTAAATTTATTCTCTTGTCTTAATTACCAAACACGTTTGGGATTTGGGCTGTGTTTTGTTTTAGTTGGAATTAAGCAAGAATTTTATAAAGGTACAGTAGTGTTTATGGGGATATGAATTAAAATGAGGTTAAGTGATCTTGTTTTTTATTTTAAGGTCTATCAGAACAACCAAACCCTCAGAAAACACAGTCATTATCGGTGTAGTACGAAGGTAAATTACAAATATCTTTATTCTTCAACGTGAATTGTTAATGAATGTGAATTGAGTCTTTTACAGATACAGATACTAGACTGCTTTATATCAGAGCATTTTACTCTGGTGGCATTGTATTTATATCATGTGCTGAGTTCTTCCCCCCTGCTGAACTAGGGGTGCCGGTTCACACCTAGGGCACAAGAGCAGTGGTGACTTCTCGTTGCTGACGCAATTATGTAGCTGCCGCAATCATATAACTGCCAGCAGTAGCCAATTTTTTTTGGCCCTCACCCACAAGTCAGCTCCCAGAGGGGTGACCCATTTTCTCTGCCCTAGTTAAGCCACTGATGCCCACCCCTACTGGAGTACATCTATAAACATGTTTTACCCACTAGCTTCAGAACAGGAAGTGTCACTGCACTGCTGCAGGTGGTCTGATTAGCAAATGCACTGCCCGCTTCCCCCCTTTCCATCCCCAGTCCTGAACCCTATGCAGACGAACTGCTAACACTGCCCCTGATAGATTACCATTCCATCTTTCTTTTGGCCACATCCTTTTTTTGCTAAGAGTGTACTACTGTAGACTCTGCACAGCAGAACAAACCAGAAGGAAAGAAGGAGGTGGCAGTCAAGACAGAGATGAGTTGGTGTGTGACTCATGGGGCCAGGCCAGAGGCAGCTGTTGGGCCTGACCTCAGTTAAAAGAGCCAGAACAGTAGTGGGGTGGGAAGAAGCACTGGGTGGGGAAGGGTCCCTGATGATTCCATCAAAACAGCAACAAAAGCAGTTTAAGTTGAACCATCCAGAACAGTAGGAGTGTACCACACTATGGAGGCAATCCTGGTAAACAGGGACAACTGAATCTCCCCAAACAGCAAGCAAAGTGTCTACACAGAGAGTGTGGAAAAGGGACTGAGATGACGAGCTTCCTGTGCAGTTTAGGATCTAAGGATCCAGGCAGCATGTTTTAGAAATGCTTATGCCGGTTCCATCACATGAAGCCATGAGAAACTCCACAGTTTTGCACATGGTCTTGCACTTGTTCTTAAAAATGCCAGTGACCCAAAGAAAATAATAAAAATAAGAGACCCCTATGCTGCTGCTGGATGTACCCTGCCTGGAGAAATGCTGGATGCCTATTCTGTTTGGGGTAAGGCGCACAGGAATCCTAGTGCATTTCTGGTATACGTGTCAAACTCTTTCATTATACTACAAGCAAGAGACACTTTGATCTTGAAAAGAAGATTAGATACTTCAATCAGTGTTGAGTACCAGCTGACCTGAATTGATTTTTAAAACAACATCAAAGTGCTGGAACATTTCAGCTATTTTATCTATATCAAGTTATAACACGTCAGTAGAGGATTTCATATATTCTCTTCCTCTCACTATTGCTAATACTGACATATCACAAAATAATGTAAAAGTAATATTAAAAATACATTAAAAATAAGATTTCTAATAATAGCAAAAGGAACAAAATCTTGTTGAGAACATTTCCTGAGAAATGGAATTTAAGAATGTATATTGTTATTCTGAATTTCAAGAAAATCAATTTCAAAATGTTGAACTGTCCCATGAAACCAAAATATCAGGTTTTGATCCAGTGGAATCAGCATACAAAAGGCCTTTATTAAGCACTTGCATACACTCCCTTCTTGAGTATTACCCTCAGTTCATTTATGCCAGGGGTTTTCAACCTTTTTGGAACAGTGAACCCCCAGGGAACAGCTTATAGGGAAGGGAACATATTATAAGCCATGGAGGCTCAGCCCCTAGATCTGGGCCACAGAGCCATGCCATCTGGCCTGCAGGGTTCTCAACGGGTCTGGAAATTTGGTGGCAGGCGAGCAGTGGCAGAAGTTCCTGCCCCCTGGCTGCCAAATTTCTGGACCTGGCGGGAGCCCTGTATGCTTCCCCCAGGATCAGTGCACAGAGGTGTCCCAGGCCCAATCTAGGCACACAAGGGCCAGCTGGGGGTACTCAGGAGGGCTGTGGGAAACTGCTATGTTTCATTTCAGTTTCAGATTCAGCCATTTCAGAGGGACAGTGATTTGTTTTGGTGTTTCAGATCACTGTTCCATTTTGATTCATCTGAATCTATTTCAGAATTTTGACACTGTTTCGGTGCTGATTCGGAGATTCGGATTGGCCAGGGAGAGGCAGGAACAGCTGGGGGGGCTGCAGGTTCTCCCCTGGTTCCTCCAGCTGTGCCTGCCTCTCCCCAGGCAGGGCGAGCCTCAAGAGAAAACCCCATGGTTGTCCTGCCCTGCCCCATCCCCTGCCCGGCCCCAGCCTCCCAGCTTGAAGAAAAAAAGCAAAAAAAAGCAAAAAAAAAAAAAAAAAAGCCCAGCACTCACCAGCTGTAGCAGTGGCGATCTAGGCCTCTGGGGGCTCGTGGCAGAGCCCCTCTGTGCAGCATGGGGCAGTGGGGTGCAATGATGATCACCCCTGCCTCCTGCTTGGCACCTGCACGGCAGCTGCTCCATGCCCTCGGCAGGGTGCTTTGTGCTGTCTGGGAGCTTGGGGCCACTGGAGCTGAGCGTTGCCAGGCTCCAGCTGACATGTGGAGCCACCCCAGCTCCCAGACAGCACGCAGCGCCCTGGCAAGCTGCACTGCACCTGCATGATGTGACAGCCGCTATACAGATGCCAAGTGGGGAGGGCGATCCCTGCTGCCTCCCCACTGACCTGCGCTGCATGGGGGGCTCTGCCACGAGCCCCCAGAGGCTCTGATTGCTGCTGTTACAGCTGATGAGTGCAGGGTTTTTTTAAAGTGCTGGGTGGGGGATGGGACTGGGCAGGGCAGCCATGGGGGCTTCTCCTGTGGTTCCTCCGGCTGTGCTTGGTGCAGGCTGCCTCAAGTAGACTTGGGTACTGGCACTGGCCCCAGCTGGCAGTGGCAGCATGCTGTCATCCCATACATAGATCTGGGGGCCTGTGCCCCCTGGGAGGGCTGCAGGGATGTACCAGACTCCTCCTGGGGGGTGCAGGCCCCCGGATCTGTGCACAGGAAGACAGCAGGCTGCTGTCCCTCCCCTAGAGCACTGGGATTGGAAGGGACCTCAGGGACAGATCGCAGACACTGGCCAGCTACACATGTCAATATCAGAACAGTCCTTCTGCCCCCACTTCCTAGTTTCTGTTTCCCTGCAAGCCCAGGTCCAAAATATCTGAAACATTTCAGATGGTTTGGTTTCATTTGGACATGTTTCAGAGCCTTTCATTTCATTTTAGATTTGGTGTTTCAGGCACCGAAACAGGCCAAAACATCTCCAAAACTAAATGGCTGCCAAAATTTTGCACAGCCGTAGTGCTCAGGGCCCCAAAGAGGTAGCATGGGGCTTGGGTGCAGCAACATGGGGCCCCAGTTCAACAGCATAGAGCCAAGGGAGGCAATATAGGGCCCCAATCCAGCTGGCAGCATGGGGCTGAGGGAGATGGTGGAGGACCACTCATCTGTCCCATGGCACCAAAATGTTGAGCACCACTGTCATAAGTATTTCTGACTTCACAGTGCCCCTGCCTAGTAGCTGCATATACATGAGACGCTGACTGTGCAGTCTTTACTGTGAATCTACATGAGACTTGTTTAGCACTTGTATAAATAAGTACTAAATAACTGCGCAGTAACTGGAGTTACTGTGCAGTCACACTGAGCAATGGCTTTTTCATGATGCTGATTGTTCAGTAGCATCGCCCCATGCTCCTTGCCATGCAGTGCTACTGTGCAGTAGTCACGGGCTACTATGCAGCCAGCGTCTCATGTAGACATGGCCAGTGTAAATCAGAGAAGTAAATTTGCATTGGGGCTGGTGTAGGGACAGGTTTCATTGCAAAATAGGACTAAATGAGGTGAACCACAGACAGTGGGATGGGAGATGGCCTTGTCTAGTTGCCTTGCAATAGGAACAAACAGTGCCTTATCTCCATTTAGGATTTTGCAGTGGGATAACTGGGCATATTTTCTCTGCTTTTGTGCTGCACCTGATTTCCAGAAGTGAGGCAGTGCAGCTGTGTTAGTGCAGTGCTCAGGACACTCCAACACTGGTCTCCAGCTCTCTGCCTTCCCCGTGACTATCAGCATGTGCTCAGTGCCATGCTAAGCTACAGTGCTTCATTCTGGGGATTTTGCGTATACAGAGTGGGAGCAAGAACCAAGGCGTACTTCAAGGCAACTTTCCCAAGTGCGGTATGGAGACAGTGCAGATTTGGCCTGTCGTATCTGGCTAGAAAAATGCACCTTTGCGTGTCGGTGAAGACAAAGCTCAAGTTAGACAGGTTTGTCTGCATGTGAAATTATCACCCTTGTATCAAGATCTAGCACTTCCTTTATGGCTTCTTGCCAATATTTTACTCCTTTTCCTTTAGGTTCCTGGCTTCCTAGTTAGCTACCAACTTCTTCCCCCCAAGACATAGGCATAGGTCTTTTGAAAGTTGTATATGGCCAAGGTTACTGCTACAGTTTATGCGGGATACCACACACCAGTCTGCTGTTCAGAAAGTGCTGAGCACCTGACATTGGAAGATGCTTTTTGTACATGGGTGTCTTGATTGCACACCTACCGCATCCAAAATTATTAATTGTTTGCTTAGTTTTGTAACCCTTCCAGTGAGAGACGTTTTTCGTGGGTAGCGCTCTGGGTAGCAAAGGGCTAGTAATACAGAAAATTTGCAATAGGGAAACAATTTTGTCAGTTTGTTTGCTTGCAGTCTCCCTTTTGTGTACAAAGAGTTAGGGAGATACTTGAAAAGAGCTTTTTTTTTTTTTTTTTAAATACAGCAAAAAGTGAATTTGACATTCAAGATATTTATCAGTACCCAGGAAATATCTTGTATTCATAATAATGATATTCCAAATTTCTATTATTTTAGTGTATTTCTTAGGTCTTGGTTCAGCAAAGTATCCAGTCCTGTCATTCTTTCATGTGAAGTCTCACTGCAGACACACTGATTCCTATGTGTGATGAATACTGAGTTAGTTATAAAGGTATTTCTGATGTTTTCTTTCTGCTTTAAAAGACATGGTGATCGTGAAGAGTCATCAGTATTGCCCCTCATTTCTGCTGGCTTCACAAGGGTATGTATATATTGTAATTCACAGGATTGCTTTTTAATGCGGGAACTATAACATATAATAAGAAGTTGTGTGGGAGGTTGGTTGTCAGTGGTCCCATCTGTCAGTAGCCTAGTCTGTATATGGTCCTCACTTTTTCCTGTTCATTCTTATAGATTTTTTTGACTAGCTTGCAGCAATGGAAACTGCTTGAGAGAGATTCCTACTAATCAGAGGCTCCTAGAAATAAAATGCACTGTTGTATACTTGCATTTATTTAATACATTTCTTTTAAAATACGTATGCTAATCTTTTTAAAAGCAAACCTAGGTAAGATTGACCCATTAATAACCACTCTGTAGCAGAGCTGGGAAGTAGTGTGTAATAAACAATAGAATAAACTGCTGGAAATATATTCTATCAAATGCTAATTCCTGTCTGTAAACAGGTTTCACACATTATCAGGTGCTATTATATATTGTTTGGAGTCACCTGAAATGTATCACACTGAATCATTTCCTTGGCAACTTGTCCAATTAAGCAGGCACTATGCTTATTACTGCGTCAGTTAAGTGGAGTCTTCATTACATTAAGTTGACAGGAAAAAAAAAAGAAATATTTGCCTTAAAGTGAGACTCAGAGCATGAACAGGCTGGTTTATATCTACCAGTAAGAATTTAAAATAAATACTTACTGGTAGAGAAATAACCGAGAAACAGGGCTGTACATGTGTTTCAGACCTTGCCTGGAGAGCTACACCGGTAAGCTTTCCAGCCAAGGGACACTAGGGGTGCTGACAGGCCCCCACTCAAGCTCATGACACTTTACATAAAGCACCGTGAATTAGAGCAGCCCTCCTTACCCAACAGACATCTGCCTATTAGATCAGAGCAAGGGAGAAAAATGGGGAGGGGGAATCAAGCTCCATTTTGGAGCTGATCGAGGTGAGGAGCCTGCCTGCAGCCTCTCTCCTGTACACTGCTCCCCCTCCTAGCTCTAGTGCTATCTGTAGAAAGGAGAGGGAATAAATTATGGGTTGGAGTTTGCCAGGACTGAGCTGGAGAGAGGGTGTTGTGGGGGGGAGACAGGGGGGACTCCAATCCATGCCCCCCACCCAGCTCAGGCCAGGCAAACCCCATCTCACAGCTCGCTCCCCCTCCCTTCTCCCCAAACAGCACTAGGGGCAGGGCTGGGCTGATGCAGCATGTGACAGTTTGACCCTAGTGGAGCACCTTCATTTGATACTTCATTTGATGAGGTATCACACAGTTGGCCAATTCTAAGGGGCCCAGCACTGCACGTGTGTCTGGGCACAGCTGTAGAGCGCTTTTAGGGGACTTATTGTGCAACAAATGTAACTTCTGCCCGTGCCCTAGGTGACTGCTCAGTGGGACATTCCTGCCTTTAGGGTAGCCCATTACTTGACGACCTGTCCTCTCCCCTGCTTGGGAAGGGTCAGGCTGTCAATAGGCAGGCCCTGGCTTTTAAATCCCTGCATATGCATCTCTTATAGGCTGCACACAGGATGATTTAAAGCCAGAAGCACATGGAAGCAGAGGTGCAGGGAGTGGAGCCAAGGAAAGACTCCTTGACCCTGGTCCCTGGCTAGGCAGCACATACAGAATTTGAATCCCATGGGGTCGGGAACTATGGCAGAGACTGCTTCTTAGGCCCTGGACCTTAGCCCTGCAAAAGCTCTCTCTACCCTGTGGGCTTTAATGCTGCCCAGGTGGGTGATGTGAGGTAGAATTTAAAGCCAGTAGGGCCAGGAACCACAGCAGGGAGCACATCCACAACACCAGCTCCCTGACTCATGGGCTTTGAAGATGTCACCGACCTGTACTACCCATCTGGCTCTGACATATAAGTGTCTAGAACTGTGTGCATCTGAATCTGTTCATTTTAGGCAGACTTACTCTACTTTATTCATTCGGGTGGGGGTTACATAATACATCTTTATTTGTAGAAAAGTAAACTATTGAAACTTTTCTAACTTTTCATTTGCAGAGATATGTAGAAAATTCTAATATCATGGCCTGTTACAATGAACTAATTCAGCTGGAATTTGGAGAGGTGCGGGCACAATTTAAATTAAGGTAATGCTATCAATGTCAAGAAAATATCAAGAATATCATAATAATAATAATATCAAAACCAAAAAGAGCCAGATTCATCCACAGACTAAAAACAAGTCTTACTGCACAGAGTTTTATTACAAAATTAGATGGTTAGCCATGTTAGTCTGAAGTCAGGCAGAAGGCAGGGTGGATTTGAATCTTATAGACTAAATCAGATATGTGTGTGGCATAAGCTTTCATGAGCCCAAGCTCACTTCATCATATACTGTGGAAAGACATGCACAGAGCAGTATATAAAATGGAGAGAGTGATTTGAATACAAAAGGCAGGAACACAGAGAATAAGGGAAGAGGGGTTAGGATGGACAGTGCTTACAGTTGGCCCTCCAGGCTCAAATTGCATCTCTCAGGGAACAGGCTGCCCAGCTCATTTTTACAGTAGACCCAGATGCTAGGTGTGATCCTTATCAGTACAGACCACATCACCGGACCAAATAACACAGAATTCAAGGTCCATTTGTCATGGAGCGGGAACCAACGAGCGGCCGTGTACTCACTAGCGCCCCCCTGCCATGTCACTTAGGCAATCCAGCACCCTCGACTCGCCCGCCACGTCTTTGATCTTAGGTTCAGTATGGGAGGCTGCCTACTTGCACCTATGACACCGCGCTGGTATTGCCTCCGTTCCAAATGGGGTGCTCTCACCCCAGCCTTATGGGCAGTGCGTGCCTCCGACCTCCCCTTATAGCACGCCCCAAGCCTTGCAGCTCTTCCTGGACGTTGTCTGGTCCTGCGCCCCTTGGCCTGACCCACAATCAGTGCCCCTTCTCTGGCGCCCCTGGGCCTGACCCGCAATCAGCGCCCCTTCTCTGGCGCCCCTTCTCTGGCGTGGCCCCCTTGACTGGATTAACCCTCTATATCAACTGGGCTCAGGCAGCTTAAGCCCTACCTGGCCCCTTCTGAGTCCTGTCGCTGGTGACCATCCAATTGGGCTCAGGCGGCCGGAGCCTTACCTGGCCCCTGCTGACCCCTGCCGATGATGGTTGTCCAACTAAGTGTGTCCTGGTAGGCTCAGGCGACCGGAGCCCTACCTGGCCCCTTCAAAGTCCTGCCAATGATGACCCTGACATAAAGTGTGTCCTGTAAGGCTCAGGCAGCCGGAGCCTTACCTGGTTCCTAGGGCTCCCTGCTGGTACGGGGACCTTCCAGACAACCCTTTAGCTTGCACCTGTCTTGGGTGCCTGTCATTGAAACCTGCCGCCCGCCTTGGGGTGGCTTGATCAAGTACGTGGCCCACCTAGGTCCTCTGCTGCGCCTCTCGCACCCGTTGCCCCCTCTGGGGCCTTTGCCACGCCTCTCCGGCACAAACCACTGTGCCCCGCTGGGCACCGGGAACCCCTAAGTGGCTAGGGAGCCCCCGTGAGGCCTCCTCTCACCCCTACAGCCTCACCCGGTCCTCCAGTGTAATCATAACAAAACCGTAAGCCAAGCAGCTACAACACAAGCAAAAGCCCATCGGCTTATAACACAAACCACACGCCGCGCTGGTTCTCACCGATACCTTTCTCAGGGCTCTCTCTCCCCTCGCATCATTGCAGCGGTCAAACTGCCACCGTAGGCTCTGCTGCTCAGCTCTCCGCCGCAGAGCTCCTGCTCGTGCAGTGGCCAGAGGGGAACTGCTCACGGGCTCCACCCTGAGCTGTTATAAAGGGCCCGGACCTGCCCCCTTCCGGTCACCTGACCGGCTGGTTGTCCCAGCAACCCGCAGCTGCGCTGCTCTGCTGCTTGACAACTCCTCTCCTCTTATCCTTTAAGTCACAGGGCACCTCAGTGCCCCTGTGACACCATTCACCTGAATCTCTACCAATGTCATACCATCACCTGCTTACAGTACCGCTCTGCTGTCTACATTGGACAGATGGGGCAATCCCTGCATGTAAGACAGAATTAACACTGATCTTATGTCAGTGCCCCATAGATGAATACTTTAACTTCTCTGGACAGTCCATCACTGACCTCAGAGTAGCTGTTCTTAGGCAGCAAAACTTTAAAAACCAACTTGAACAAGAAATCATTCACAGACTGGATTGTGTTAAGTATGCTGTAAATGGGGACTACGGATTCTTATCTCATTACATGGGTTAGCTTTCATGTCCCCTTTGTCCCTATGGGTTTATTGCTTGTTGGCCTCTCCCAGAACTGCTCCCCACCTCTCCTCTCCCTGCCTTTTTGTATTCAAATCAGTCTCTCCATTCTGCACACTGTCCTGTGTATATCCTTTCTCAGCATCTGATGAAGTAAGCTTGGGTTCACAAAAGCTTATGTTATACATATCTCTGATTTAGTTAGTCTATAAGGTGCAATGTTATACTGCCTTCTTCATTACAGAATGTCATTTATCCAAAGAAATACATGCCTGTTTATGCTTAAAGCAGAAAATCAAATTACTGTGTTTTGTTTTTGTTACGGTTTTTCTATTTTACACTAGTTTATAATTACATACATTGAGAGACATGTAAGTGAAATCTAATCAGTTTTCTTTTTCCATCTGCCAGGGCTTGTAATTCATTATTTACAGCATTAGAGAAAAGTCAAGAAGCCATTGAGATCACAAGTGAAGACCATGTAATACAGGTTTGTTCTAGTTTATTTTTATAAGTATGGGGGATTCCTCTATGGCTTGCTACATTTTATTTCATATGTAATTGATATTTGCTCTTTTTTAATGGTGCAAGAAGCTGCCATAATAGTTCTGAACAGACGGGGTTAAATTTTGGTCTAAGGCAGAATTTTTCTCGGTTGATTTTTTTTTTTTTTTTTTTTTTATAAAACAAATTTAAAAGAAAAAAAAATCAGTCTTTGGAGCCGCTTTAAGGATCTGTCTGGTTTTTCTGTTGTTTTTTTTTATTTGTAATGCTTAGTTCATATGTCACTTAACTGCTGGTGACTACCAACATTGTTTTATATCTTTCCTTAAAATGTGTTGCTATTATTCCAGAGGCATGACTTCAAAGTTTACTTGGGCTCATGCTAAGGGGTCCCTCCAGTTGAGCCAGCTGTAAAGGGGTACCTGGGTCATCTGGGCTGGAGCGTTAAAGGCCACTGGCATTATTGCTCTTATGTGTCCTGTGGCTTTTGAAATGGGTCTGCCATAATGGTATTAACCTGATGGGGTATTTGGCCTGTATAGGCCTTTGACTCGTCCTAAAATATTGAAAAGTAATTAATTCTTTTGAAAAGTTAGCTGAAATTGAGGCCAATTCAAACTACATAAAAGGCACCTAAGTTTTATTAAACGTGTTATTATAATACAATTTTTATTACAAGTTTTGGCAAATATCCAGAGGCGACTAGAACTAAATTAACAAACTTTACTGTCCTTGAGTTCATAGTTTAATAGTTCGTAGGGTCAGAAGGGACCTAAGTAGATCATCAAGTCCGACCCCCTGCCATGGGCAGGAAAGAGTACTAGGGTCAAACGACCCCGGCAAGGTGATTATCCAGCTTCCTTTTGAAGATCCCCAGGGTAGGAGCGAGCGACCACCTCTCTTGGAAGTTGGTTCCAGATCCTAGCCACCCTGACTGTGAAGTAGCACCTCCTAATATCTAGCCTGAATCTACTTTTAGTCAACTTATGGCCGTTATTCCTCGTTACTCCCGGTAGGGCTTGGGGGAACAGGGACTCTCCCATAGCCTGCTGGTCCCCCTTGGCTAGTTTGTAGACAGCCAAGAATTCCATGATGCACTGCACAATTGCACACAAACTGATTTAAAAGAGAGCAGTTGAACTGATTTTGAATGCAAACCATGTTACCTACTAGTTTCTGTGACAGTGGGGCCAGCTGACATGGAAGAAGATAAATCATATTGGAACTCTACTGAAGCGAAGCCAGAACACACTTTTAAACAAGGTTTTGATAGTGTTTGTCTGCCAACACTAGCTGGGCAAACCCATTTAGGAAATGATTTAGGTGGAACCAAGTTTTTGAACAGTGTTAACTAAAGTCTCCAGGTGTCATTGGCAGTCCATTATTTCCGTGGTTCCCAAACATTTTGAACCAACAGATAAAAAACAGACATCACTTTTCTGTCATCAGACTTCAAACTGAAGACTCTCAGGGTGAATGGGACCTGGTGTGCTCTGTGGACCAGCAATGGATGGGCCACTTATCCTGGACTCATGGTCCAACCATGGTTCACGAACCACAGTTTGGGAACCACTGAACTAATTTATAGCTTGGGAACCACATAATTGCCTTCAGAGAGGAGCCAGTTCCACCTGTCAACACAAAGCCTTTACAGATGATGAATTATAAATGGATCATTTAAATTTAACCTGCTTCTTGGGTCCTCTTGGCACAGATCTTGAGAGTTATACATCAGATTAACAAAAGACCAGAATTTGGTTCCTGGTTACCTAGAAACATATTTTTCAGACCAAATGCTGCCCTCCACAGGTGACTCAAGACATAGCAGACCCTCCCCTACAGGGGAGTTCTGGATCACTCCCATGTGTACTCTGCAGATCTTTTTCTCCATAGTAGGGAAAAAGGAGAAGTATTGTCAGAGGAGAGGTCGGTCAGCAGGGGAGTTTTGAGAATAGTCATTAAAGACTATGAGGCACTTGGGTGTTACTGAGATGGGACCATGTAAACAACTAAAACAGATGTGTTTGCAAGTGTGTAGATTGCAGCTCTGAACCTCTTCTGTAGGTGACATGTAGGAGATTCACAAGGCTGTGCAGCCTCCATTTTTGAGTGACGGTTTTATCTTTCCCAACTCTCTTCTTCATAATTGTGCTTTGTGTGCACTTGAAGCTGCAATACTATTCCTTGCGTGCCAGAGAAGAGAGAGAAGGTTGTCTTACAACTGATGAATAAAAGGAATCTGCTTCCAAAGTTAATGTTGTCTATGATGATTTCTTTTAAATGCACAGTTGAGATGTGAGATGTATTCCCTTTCTCCACTCACGTTTGTACGCTGCCTTTTTGTGTCTGGGTGCTAGATTTCTGGGAGATAATTCTTTTGTTGTGCTTGGAAGAAAATATTGAGGTATCTGTTCCAAAGTTAATATATACAAAAGTTTTTTACCTGAGCTTGATAAATCTAGCATTAGGTTTAACAAATTAGGTAAAAATTTAGTTTTCTTGACTTTTTGACGTAAATAGGATGCTAAATGCTCTCCTGTTTTTATTTTACAGTACGTCAATCCTGCATTTGAAACCGTGATGGGCTATCAAATAGGTGAATTAATAGGGAAGGAATTAACAGAAGTGCCTATAAATGAAAAAAAAGCTGATTTCCTAGATACTATTAATTCCTGTATAAAGATAGGAAAGGTAAGTTACAGTGTAATATAATTTATCATTCCATGATATTAGCATATATTACCTATGGGAAGGATGGTTGCCTGTGCATGAAACAGTGTAGATTATGCCTTCACAAACATGTAATATTTGGGGTTTTCCTACACACATGCACAATCCTGTTGAAGTTGGTTATGTGAATAAGGCAAGTGGGATTTGATACATCACATACTGGACCCAGTCCTCTTCCAACTGAAAACTCTGTATTTATTTAGGTTCTTGATAGGTTGAGAGGGCTGCTTAGTAACAGTGAAAAGCAATCTAAAAAAATCTGTGTCTTTGGGAACAATAAATATTCTGTATTGGTGGACAAACAGGTTACCAATAGTATTTTTTTTGGTGTTGTCAAACCGTTAAAGGAGTCCATTTATATTTTAAAGAAAACATTAGGATGGACTAACCTGTTTCTAGGAGCAGAACTGAGATGAACTTAAAAGGGTAGGGTCTTATCAAGAATGACTCACCCCTTTTCGTAAGGGTCACTCCTTCTTAAACTGCATAGAGCAGGGAGACCTAGTCTCGTTCACTTTTTAGATGTGTCACATGTTAAATGCATTTAGGGGACTTGCCTTGTACATGTGTGCCATATATTGCCTACTTCTGAGGTGCCTTGTAAGGTGTGGAACTCTAATAGGTAAGGGGAGAACAAAAGGAAAAACGGTAGCCTGCTATAAGCAAGTTTTCTAGCGGCACCTAGATTAAAAGAGAACTTAACTGAAATGCTTTGTTGTGATACATGGAAGCCATCTAGTGAGCACAGTATACAGAAGCCTCAGGAGAGTGTTGCATAGGGTGCTGACAGGTGTGCAACTTCGTGCTGTAACTCATGACTCTTCACAGAAAGCACCATGAGTTACAGTGAACCTACCGACCCAGCAGACGTTTTCTGTTTGGTGGTGGGGGGAGGGAGGAGGAGGATCAAGCTTCACTTTGGATCCAATCCAGACCATCTGCAGCCTCTCTCCTAGTCCCCCACCCTGCCACCCAGCTCCAGTGCTGTCCTCAGGATGGGAGGGCAGAAAAGGCAGGGGAGGGAGCTCTGGTCTGGGGTTTGCCCAGGCTGTGTTGGGGGATGGGGAGTGGGTAGATTGGAGGGGGACTCCAATCCACCCCCCAAGTGGGGCAGACCCCAAACTACAGCTCTCACCCCTGCCTTTTGCCCCCTCCCATCCTGAAGACAGCATCAAAGCTGGGAGGGGGGTGCGAGGCTGAGCTGACGCGCAGAGAGAAACAGAAGTTAACGAAGGTACTCTGCCTTAGAGCACCTACATCTGAACTCTCAGTAAACAAGGGTTAATTTGTTGTGTGACTGGACACTTTTTTAATACACTCTGTAGCTGTCCACTAGGGGTGTGCAAAACAGGCCATATTCGATTTGGATTTGGCCTGAATCGGGGACAATGATATGATTCGTTGCTTCAGATCACGGAGCCGATTCAGTTAATCTGAATCCGAAGATTCATGCTGATTGGGAGAATCAGCGATTTGGCCATAGACCCAGCTTTAAATGTTTTTTGTACATACCCTGAGGTACCAGCCACAGCTCATGAATGCTGAGATGGTGGGGCAGATGGAGCATCCCACAGGAGCATGGTGGGGGGGGCCCACATGCTCAGCAGCGAACCTGGAAGTGGACCGGAAGTACTTCTGGTCCACTTCTGGGTCCGCTACCGAGCATGGCTAAGCAGTCAGCCATGGGGGGGACCCCAGGTGCCCCCCTGGACCCAGGAGGCACTAGTCTCCAAGCTGGGGAGGTGCAGGGGGCCCCCCCAAGTACGCTCCCCAGTAGAGCTGGAAGTAGACCGGAAGTACCTTGTCTATTTCCGGGTCTGCTGCTGAGTCTGCTGGGAACCCCCTGTGTTCCTGTGGGACGTTTCATCTGCCCCACCATTTCAGCATTCACGAGCCACCTGGTACCTTGAGGTATGTAGAAAAATCATAGTTTTATAGTTTCTAGGGTTGGAAGGGACCTGAGTAGATCATCTAGTCCGACGCCCTGCTATGGCAGGAAAGATTACTGGGGTCAAACGACCCCAACAAGGTGTTCATCTAACCTCCTCTTAAAGACCTCCAGGGTAGGGGCCAGCACCACTTCTCTTGGAAGTTGGTTCCAGATCCTAGCCACCCTGACTGTGGGGGCTCGCCTCCTGATATCTAGCCTAAATCTACCCTCTACCAGCTTGTGACCATTATTCCTGGTCACTCCTGGCAGTGCTTGGGGGAACAGGGACTCCCCCAATGCCTGCTGGTCCCCCCCTGACCAGTTTGTAACAGGCCAGTAGATCCCCCCTCAGCCTTCTCTTGTGGAGGCTGAACAGGTTCAGGTCCTGTAGCCTCTCCTCATGGGGCCTGCCCTGCTGTCCCCTGATCATGCAAGTGGCCCTCCTCTGGACCCTCTCCATGTTGTCCACATCCCTCTTGAAGTGCGGTGCCCAGAACTGGACGCAGTACTCCAGCTGCGGCCTGACCAGTGCTGCATAGAGGGGGAGGATCACCTCCTTGGACCTGCTCGAGATGCATCTGTGGATGCATGACAAGGTACGGTTGGCCTTCCTGACTGCTTCCCCACACTGCCAACCCATATTCATCTTTGAATCAATGACGACTCCAAGATCCTTTTCTGCCTCCGTACTGACAAGAAGGGAGTTCCCCAACCTGTAGGTATGGTGCTGGTTGTTCCTCCCTAGGTGCATCACTTTGCACTTGTCAGTGTTGAATCCCATCCTGTTCTCATCCACCCACTCTTGTAACCTGTCTAGGTCCGATTGTAGCCTATTCCTCCCTTCTAGCGTGCCCACATCCCCCCACATCTTAGTGTCATCAGCAAATTTGAACAGGGTGCTTCTTACCCCCTCATCCAAGTCGCTGATGAAGATGTTGAACAGTGAGGGCCTGAGGACCGAGCCATGGGGGACCCCACTGTCCACATCCCTCCAGGCCGAAAATGATCCATCCACCACCGCTGTCTGGGTGCGGCCCTCCAGCCAGTTGGCGACCCAATTGACTGTGTAGGTGTCGACACCACAGCCCCCCAGTTTCTTAATGAGAACAGGGTGAGAGACAGTGTCGAAGGCCTTCCAAAAGTCCAGGAAGACTATGTCCACTGCTACCCCTGCGTCTAAGGATTTGGTGATCTGATCTTAGAAGGCCACCAGGTTGGTCTGACAGGACCTGCCACTGATGAACCTGTGTTGGTTGCCCCTAAGCATGAAATCCCCTGCCAACATAATTTTCTCGAACAGCTTGCCTAGGATCGAAGTAAGACTAACTGGCCTATAGTTTCCCGGGTCCTCCTTCTTCCTCTTTTCAAAGATGGGAACCACATTGACCCTCTTCCAGTCCTCTGGCATCATTTAAACCTGTGTTTATGTTCGAATAGTAGAATCTTTTCAAATCTCTCCGATTTGATTCAGAGAGATAAAAGTGTCTCCTGATTTGATTCAGATTTGAAGATTTGGCCACTGGATCGGGCCAAATCTCCGCTAAATTGAATCAGCAACCAAAGCTTCTCACAGCCCTACTATGCACTTCTGTCAGGGCATGGCTGTATAGTGCTTTAAGGGGGCCAATCATATGACAAATATCACTTCTGGCAGTGCTCATAATATCATTTGAGTGATAAGTAGTATCAGCTTCTCATTTATGGGCCTTTTTCCATCCAAATTTCTAATGATTAGGGAGCTCTCTAATGTTTTTCTAGTTCCCACACTGAGGAAATACAGGAGAGTCAGCTGACTTCATAGGGCAGATGTAGGGTTCAGTTACAGAGAGACTTTGCAAGCTGCCTGGTAGCACTATAGTGTTGCTTTGGGTATGTTGCTATTGTAGCACTAATGTGAGGATGCATCAGGGAGATGAAATTTGCATCTTGACACCAAAACGTAAATGCCTTTTGATGTCACTGAAAGGATATGTCATGGAACCCATATAAGGGACATTGATTATGAGGGTAACACAAGGAGGTTTGTAAATTGGCTGTGTTTTCAAGGCGTGTCATAACACATGCACAGGTCTGAGTCAAGGTAGCTAATTGGGTCACGCTGACTGTCTGCTGGGAAGCACCATGCCTTTGACACAGTATAGGGAGGTGCTAAAATGATTCACTAGCACCGCCGATATCAAGGCAACAACAACGCAAAGATGTGATGAGTCACACTTTGTAAATCAAGGCACTAACATGAGTGTTCATTACTCTCTCTGGCACAGATGGTATGCACGTCAGAACATGACTGTAGTAAACATCTGGATGTTCAATGTGCTGGAACAGTTCCAAGGGCTGAAGCCATGGTGTCTCACAGTTTTTGTTTGCCTGTGTAAAGATGTACATGAAAATAGACACATAAATCAAGTTTTGATGCAAGTCAGTTAGTTATGTTGGGCCTCGTGAGTGCCACATCCAGTATTCAAGATGCCCATCAGTCAGATTTTCAATTTTTAGTTTACTGATATGCTCTTGCTAATAGTGAAGATACATTTTAGTGAACTCATGGTGAAAAATTAAACCCAAGTAATATTTTTCCTCAAACAATGGCAGTGTCAAGGCTTCTGTGTTTTACTCCTCCAACTCCAGGACAGTCCTCTGTGGATATTAGCAAGACACCATGCTTTAAATCCCCCATTTCTGGAAAATGTTAAACTCTTGTCCATGCAGATGTCTTCTGAGTCCATATGTCATCCTATTTGCTATTGGGAAGCTTAACAGTAGGTAATTTATATATAGCCTAGAATTTACTATTGGCACAGAGTGAGTTCTTAGAGGAAATACAGTTTTACGTTCAGGTCAGCCTTTTAACAGATGATGCCCTTTGAATATGCTTTATTCTGAAATGTAGAGGAATTTGAAAGGTAGTTGTGTCAGAAAGAAACAGTTTTTACCTGAATCATCCAATTTCATTTGCGTGTTTCTCCCTTCTCCTTTATGAGAGCTTTTTCTATTCCAAATGAAAAAGACCCAGGGATTCTGTAAGTTGGTTACTATAGGTAACAATATACCAAAAAATATTTCAACTTGGACAGAAATCAGAAAAACAAAACTTCCTTGTGCTGTGTTGTTATCTGATCATGCAGCACACTGTAGTTTTTCATGAGACTAACCCGTCCCAGTTTGAAACTGCTCGGTATCATAACAAGCATAATAGCAAAAGAGAATTTCTGATACACGTGGTCCTGAGGCTTGGAGTCAGAGATGCTTAGTCAACATTCAGCAGTACACTAAAGCAGATATACTGCTACTTGTTCCAAAGGTATCATTAGGATATCTCTGCACAGGATCACTTTGCATTGTGCAGATTTATATGCAAGTGAACCAGATTAAATGGCTCTTCTCTGGGCTCAGATTTATGTTGGAGAAAATTGAATTCCTGATGTTTTTCACATGTGGATGGCTGACCTTTAAGGTAAATCTACAGTGCAGTTTGCCATGTAGCATAGTGACCCAAGAAAACATGAGTTTTAAATGAATTAGCTCAAGTACTGGAAGCAGTCTAGCCACAGTAAGGCAGAGTTCAACGCAGGCTCGTTTACTACATTCCTTATTTACATACAGCTCTGTAATCTCTATGTTACTCTGCAGTGTGCACTGTAGACATACCATTAGTGTCTTTTATGTATATATGAATCATTTCAATGAGATCATGGATTGTGTAGCATTACCTTCCAGCGGCGGTATTAGAACTTCTTACTTCCTAGAATATTATATCAAGAAGGTTAACAATTCTTTGCTTTTTACGTAAACTAGAAAATCCTAATCTTTATTTTGACCCCAGCATTTTAGGTCACACTGAAGTAGCTGTAGCACCATATTTCTGTGGTTGTAATCCATTCACAGCTATGAATTTCTATCTGTTTAATCTGATGCAAAATCCATCGTTGAATAGTTCTAACTTGAACTGATAAAGCTACACAGACCATACCAGAATTATTTGATCTGTGCTTTAAGAGTTCATCCCTTTGTGCATGCTCTTAATTTCTTATCTCAAATTCAAGGTTGATTACCTAGTATCCTGGTTTTCTCTGATACAACCCCCCCCCATTTTTCAGATATAAAAAAGTAACCCCAAATCCACTTTTTTCCATGATTAAAATGAAATGCCACTTATATATACAGTAAAATATTTGTTATTCAGCACCCATGGGGAATGGAGGGTGCCAGATAACAAAATATGCCGGTTAACTGAGCAGCCCGAACAAGCATTTTTGCCTGTTCAAGCTGCGCCATGTCTAGGGTGTCACCGGCCCTCCCACTGCATCGCCACCCCTCCCGCGGGCCTTGTGGGCACCGAGAAACAGGGAGGGGGGACCCGCGCAGGCTGCTATGCCCCAGGCTCTGGGAGCTTGGCAGTGCAGGCTGCTTTCCCCTGGGCTGTGGGGGCTCTGCAAAACCAGAAGTACCATGGTGGGCACTTCTGGTTTCACTTTTCCCTTTACAAGCCCTTACAAGCCGGCATGCCAGTTAACAGAGTTTGCTGTCTTGTAAGGTACGAGATAATTCAGCTTTTTGTGTGTGTGTGTGTGTGTGTGTGTGTGTGTGTAGTGGTGCTTCATTTTAATTACATAAAAATCTGGATTTTGGGTTACTTTTTTATATCCAAAAAATGGTGATCTTTTTTTCTGAGAAAACCAGGATTCCTGTTGATTACTCATCTCTCTGTTATCCTGGTTGTCAGGAAAATACTGCTAAGCATTGTTTTTATTCTGAAAGCACTGAATTTTGTAGTGTTTAGTTTCTGATCATTTATAGTCCACTTGCAACATGCAACAACAGATATTGTGCTTGATCCCCAATTTGTTACACAGATCAATGGAAAAACCTTTCAGTAGGGTTTTGTTGGGGAGGGGAAGAGGAGAGCTTGCTTGTCACCATGCAGCCCTTTTACATGGTGGATTCTTATCCTGTTGGTTGTAGGCTACATGCAAAATGTACTGTTTCACCTGTTCAGTTCTGGCCCATTTGTCAATCAGTCTGACTACTATTTGTGTGTATATGTGTTCACCCACATGTAAGAATTGATTCAAAGCCTATTGAAGTCAACTGAAAGATTCCCATTAACTTAAATGTGCTTTTTATTGGGCTTGTATACAGTAAGGAATCAGATGATTATTAATATAAAACTGCTTGAGGGCTTGGAGTCATATTTGCTGAAGATTCTGGGCATTTTTACACATTTTCCAGGGGTGGGCAGGCAGCACTTTAATAGAGTGGCTCCAAGAACCACTTTTATTAAAATGCCACAGCGTTACATGTATCAGCATCTCTGTGCTTCAAAATGCTACCATTTTGAAGTGCAGGGACACTGATACATGAGACGCAAAAGGCTGCTGGAGCACAGTAATTGCCACGCTCCTGCAGACTTGATTAATCAAGTCTGCTTCAGCGTGCTGTAATTACACCTTTATTGTTCTCTAAATATACCCTAGAAATGGACAAAACTTGTGGACATGGCTTGAAATCAACTCAGCTATCAGGACCCAAAGACTGACTTATCCTAAGTGTTATTGGCTTTTGCTATGCGAGAAGAAATAAAAAGTTCATAGAGAAAAAGCAGGTGAAAAGCGAAACAGAAAACAGGCTGGAGAAGGATCAGAGGAGTATATAGGGATGGAAAGAAATCTGCTAAAAATATATTGTATGTTCAGTGTCTATTTGTGCAAACCCTACTTTTGAGGTTTGCCTTCTTGCCAATAGGCATGCTCTGCTTTGTGGAAGGTATGCAGGAGGTCAGATATGATCCTTTCTGGTTTAAAAATCTATGAATGCCCTTTAAAACCCTGGGTTTAAATAATAGGTAGAAATGATCATTTCCTGAATCTCATTTGTCTTCATGCAAGGTTTCTAAGTAAACTAATATTTTCACTGGAACTGGCCGTTTGCCACAGAAAAACCAAAGAATTTTCAGGTTTTTGATGAGATTGCCATTTAAAGCAATGTTCTGCCTTGCTCCAGTGGTCAGGGTCTTTTCAGTAAAAAGGCATAGCAGACAGTTAACTATAGTAACTGTTGCACTGGCCTCTGCTTGATTTAAATTGCAGGCTTCCCAGAGAGCATGATTGCTTCAGAAATCTTAGGGCAGGCTATCTTATTCTCAGGGCAAAAAAATCCCATTCTCATACTTTTCATGGATGTGAGGATGGTTCCAACTTATTCTAGGTTTTTGGAAGCAAACAGGGCACTCAGTTCCAAACTAGAAACATTATCATCAAGCCCTACCACTTCTCATCAACTAGCCAGTGGATGAGTTGTTATTACACAGAAACAGCATTTCTCAAATTTTGTGTTTTTGGACTTCAAGGTAAAAAAGAAATGTCTAGGTCTTGTTTACATTTTTTTAAAATGTGACTTCTCTTTGAACAGTAGTAAATGAAAAGGAATTTGTAATATATATATATATATATCTCATTATGTTGGTCCATTATGTATTGAACGTAGTTACCAATGGCCCCTTTTTCAGGAATGGCAAGGAATGTACTATGCCAAAAAGAAAAATGGAGATAGCATACAGCAAAATGTGAAGATAATACCTGTCATTGGACAGGGAGGGTAAGTGTAAAGGCTGGACTGTCTTGTCAATATGGGATTCTGATCCATGGTTCAATTAAGTCAGGGTGTCCGTTGGCTTCAGTGGGCAATGGTTCAGGCCTCTGTCACTTTCTCAGCTCTGTAAAGCTGGGAGCCAGCAATAGAGTCAATATACCACTGAACTCCTTAAGAAAAAAATAACCTTTATTTGTGTCAAGTCCAACTAATTGTACTATATGCAAAAGAATTGAAATTTACCCCTCTCCTCAGTGTGGAGCCAAGATCAGGGCATAAGTGTAGCCCTCTACCCTTACATCTAGCCCTCTCTACTCTCTATGCCTTGTGCTGGGGTCACAAAGAGTGAAGTATACACTTAGTTCTTTGCTCCTTTCCATTGTTCACTGCCATCCTTTTTGTCCATGTTTACCCATGCAGGGCTGGTGCAGAACTTGCACTCCTTATTTATTCCTGTTTTCCATAATTCCCATTGGATCATGGAATAGGACTCTAAGAGCAGGATTAATTATTAGAATAAATATGCAAATCTAAAAAAATTCAGGAAAGAATGAGGGTCAGGATGTATAAGGTGACAGATGCTCAATCTTCCAAGGACTTGTCAAGCGTGTTCATTAAGTAAAACAACCTGGAATTGACTATGTACAAGAACACATTTTTCCATGGTGGTTCCCCTGTGTTGATTTTGTCTGACCTTTGCCTGAAATCCTTGCCAGGTTGATCAGTCTTACCCTTGAGGAAAGGCTGACTGCAGTTTCTTCCTGAATCATTTATCATTGGAGGTTACTTAATAGAAAGAGGGAAAAAAACCCATTTTATTGGCAGAATATGATATTTTCAATTAATAGCATCCCTTGGAAGCAACCCCATGCTCTCAATTGTCTTTCAGTGGAGCAAAAACATTTTGTAGCTTTTGACACACAGCCAGTAAGATGGATGGCTGTTATACACATTGTTATCTGGGGACAAATCTAATCAACAGGATCAGTTCCAGGAGTTTGATGGCAATCAGGAGGTACTTAAGACTGTAGTAGCCTACAGGTCTACGCTGCCCTTAAGCTCTGTAGACTACCTCGGCTATTGGACTTGTAATACCATAAATTCTCCAGCCACCTCATATCCCTACATTTTCTCCAGCAGCATAGGCAGCCCACAGGGAGCAAAGTCTGCAGTAGACTTATCCACCCTGCATCCTTCCTGCCTTCCTGAGCAGGAAAGCTGTAGTTTTCACCATTACCTGTTAGGTCTCACTGGCCACTGAGCAGGATTTGCCCTGTATGGTTTTATTGCTAATGTGGGACTTGTAAATCAAAACTTTGCTAGATTTGAATCAGAACTGGGAACTGGGCAAACAATAACACACTTTTTTTTTGCCTACAGGAAGATTAGACACTATGTGTCAATTAGTAGACTGTGCAATGACAACAATAAGGTAAGCAAATAAGTGATGTGTCCATTTTAGATTGAGCACAAAATATTGAAGGGTAACTGGGAAATTCTGATTAATTGCATTTCTGATATTGATTTGTAGGTGGAAAAAACATGTGAACGTGTTCAGGCTGAATCTCAGACAGGTATGATACTGTGTTTTTGTCTCAATAAATGTGGAATGTACAGGAGGTTGCTAATGATCAGACTCAAATGTGGGGTACACAATGCAGCAAAAATTAATGTTAACAATAAAATATTTTTGGAGGCAACCAAATAAATAAATGCTACCTGGGGATGGAGGATTTGTTTCAGAAGTGACATAATCAAACCAGTGTTAAAAAGGTAATGTGCACATGTCAGAGGCACTGTAGCTGGTACAGTCTCCTATGACAAGCTTAGAAATGTCAAGGACACCATCTAGTTGGAATTTTATTGTCTCTGGAAAGGAATTAGTGATGTGTATGTTTGTTTTTTATTAAATTATTATTTACATACGAGTGGATGTACTGATGAGCACAGCTCATTTAGGCTTTGATCCTGGTCCTATTGAAGTCCACAGTGGAACTCCATTGGACAGTCTGTTCTAACATGTAGAGTAGACTGTCCAATGGAGCAGAATTAGACCTTACAGTTCCACAATTTAAAGGCTTTTTGTCAATTCTAAAACGCATGCACAGGAAATTAAGTATGGAAGGGACCTTCTGGATCACAGAGTCCACTCATAGCATGTCATATAATCCCTTCCAAAAACTCATCAGGATCTGTCTTAAAAGGGATTATGTTTTTCATGCAATCCTTGTTGCTGTTGGAAAATTGTTCTAGAACAGTGGTTGCCATCCCAGAGCCTTTTGGAGTCAATCCTGAGCTGTGGGGGCTGCACGTGTGCGTGCATGCACATGCAACCCCTGCCAAGCCCAGGAAGTTAGTTGGTGGGGAAGGAAAGGGGTGGAGGCCTGGGGGCATGTGCACTGGAGAGGGTGCAAAGCCCAGCCCGTAGCTGCAAGTGGGGCAGGGGCTGGAGCTGTGAGCGGCTTGTCTGGGGGGTGCTTGGTGGGGGGGGACACGCAGTCCAGGAGGGCATGGGGGGAGGGGTGTGTGGTCTTGGATCTGAATGCAGGGCAGGGCGGAGTGAGCTGGGGCTGGGGCTGGGGCTGGGGCTGGGGCTGTTCCTGGCTGGGCTGTGTTCAGGCTGGGAGTCTGTGGCAGTGGCAATGGGAGTGGGGACACAGGGGAGGCCACAGCTCCCTCAACCCCTGCTCCCAGTGCTGCCACTGAGCCCAGTGTGGGCCAGGCCGTGTCAGAACTGCCCAGTGCAGCCTTCCTCTCCCCTGCCCCTTCCGCCCTCTGAGGACATGAGGGCTGGGGGCTGGCAGGTGCAGGGGAGGACGAGTTGTTGCTGCAGGCTGGAAGTCTGTGCCAGGCTGTTCCTGCTGGGCCTGGCCCACTGTGCACTCAGCGGTGGTCCTGGGAGCAGGGGTTTGGAGGGCTATGGCCCCCCCTGTGGCCCAGTGCCGCTGCCACAGCTGCCCAACCTGAGCACAGCATGGCCGGGAACAGCCTGGCGCCGCCCTGGCCCTTGCCTGCTCTGTCCCACAGGCAGATCTGGGGGCACGTACCCCCCCATGCCCTCCTGGGCTGCATGGCCCCGCCTCCCCATGCCTCCCAGATGAGCGGCTTGCGGCTCTGTCTCACACCCTGCCCCAGCTGTGCAGGGCTTGCCCCTCCTCACCACCATTGTGGGAAGTGAAGATCAAAGCCCCAGCAGTGAGGAAGAGAGTGGGGATAGGGCTGGGGCCTTCATCTACCCTGATCCCCACCACAGCCCTTTCCCCTCTTCCGTCCCCTCCCCACAGACTTACCTGCTGGGCAGGGGGGAGGGTAGATCTTCAGTTCCTTTTAAATTCCAAAATTGATCTCTGACCTAAAAAGGTTGGAGGCCACTGTTCTAGAACCTTGCTTCTCTTATCGTAAATGGTAATCATTAGGAAAACACCCAACTGCTTTTTATTCTGTTTAAGTTAACATTCAGGTAACTACCTCCTCCGTTGAGCAGAACCACTGCTTCTACAGGATCTGGGACCAGTGTTGTAGGAGATAATAGATTTTTTTTTACTGGAGTCACCTTGTACAATGAATGTCTCTTGGTTCCTTTCTACCCAAAGCCAAACATTTGTCAAACCAAACTATGTGGTTCCTCTTCTTTCTGTGACACACAGAAAAGTAGGGGCATCAGGCCAACATGCTGTTTTCTCATGCTGTTGTCCTGGAATGGGTAGCTGAATAAGTCAGAAGGGTGGCAGACTACACACTGGAAGGACCTGGGTTTAATCCCAGGTGAGTGTGGTGGGTTTCCACTTTCTCTTTCTACTTCCAGCATAGGAGCTACCTAGGGATAAGGGTAGCTGGAGTCTGGTTACATCACCTCCTTCTCATGCCAAGGTGAGAGAAACAGTGGAGCCCTACTTCCATGGCCTCAGCATAAACAGATCGCCTTTACATTTGCTCCTGGGGAACAGCTGGGCTGGGGGAGTAGCAAAACAGCTAAGGGTGTAAATAGACAAAATAGGGATTTCATTCAGGGGTAAATGATTGTACTTTAACTCCCACTTAATGGGATAAAGCAGACACACAAAACAAGTTACCACAGGTTACCTGAAGCATGATAAAGTCTTCCTACCATTTTCCAAATCAATACAGTGGTTTCATCTGTCCATTAATTAAGCGGCTTAGACGAAAACAATTTCTCAGCCGAAGAGATTCCATACATCCACCTTTGATGGATGAGTTGATTATCTGCCTATACCTCTTAACTGCCTTGCAGTTTTCAGACACAGGTGTCGTAGCAGTACTAAGATTGTCTTTCTGGTAATGACTCTGTAGGGTGCATCTATACTCCATTCAAAGGTGTGATCACAGACCATGTAGGCCTGTACTTGCTGTACCTAGCATAGGTAGTGATAGCAGTGGAGACACTAGACTCCAGAGTATACACCTCAGGTACCATGAACTCCTCAAGGATCTAGGGTAGTGGTGCCCAGCCTTTTTGCCTGGCAGGCCAGATTGGCAGTGTCTGGTCCGATGGTGGGCTGGATCCAGCCAGTGTTCCCAATCCAGCACCCAGGTAGGCACAGCAGGCACCGTCTGGCCACATGGAGCAAGCCAGCCTCAATGTGGGAAAGCAGCTCGACGCAGCCCCATGGAGAGGAGTGTGGCCCAGCCCCACCAAAGAAGGGGTCACAGCTCAGCCCTGCCCACCATGCAGGGTTTGGAGATTTGGCAGGGGGGGGAGTGTGGCTGTATTAATGGCCACCACTCCCCCACTGCCAAATTACCTGACCCCTAGGGAGCCCTGAAGGCTAGATGCAGTAGTTCCATGGGCCAGAGGTTAAGCACACCTGATCTAGGATAGTATTTCTCAAAATGTGGGTTGTGACCCAAATTGAGTTGCAAGAATATATGAAAGGGTCACGAACAAACTTTAAAAATGGATCAACAGACTATAAAAATGAATTCTCCTTTCAAGGAGAAAAATGTGGGAAACCAACTGTGGCTTTTCCCGTGCAGGCTGCTTGAGGTCCCCCTGCCCCACATACCCATCCCCTGCCCCACACACTGGGAGGTAGGGGGCAGCAGGTGTGGAGTGAGGAGCACTGGGTTAAGACCAACCATCAATGTTTACAAATGGGTCCTGGTACAAAAAAAGGTTGAGAACCACTGATCTAGGAGATGTCCTTGGGTTGCTAGCCTATGTTCAGTTCTGCACCAAAGTGTCTTCACAGCTCCTGTTACACAGGATAATCTGATTAGAGCTATCTGAATGCTCACCTGTGCTGCAAACACACCTTCAGGTGCAGCATAGCCACACCATTAGGGAATACAGTAAAGATCCTTTGTTGAAGATCCCAACATTTTCCTCCTTTTGTTTCTGCCAAACCCAGTCTTTGCTTCCCTTCTTGTCTTTGAAATGTGGAAGGAGTACCTTCTCCCACTCCTGGAGTTCCTGCCTTTAACTGTCTCCTGCTGTTTCTATGATGACTTCGGTTGTGTCTGTAACCAACAGCCGTGTCCCCATCCCAGGCCTTAGGCAACATCAGCTGAAGTAACAAGTACTGAATTGCTCTGGAAGCCATTGGTAATTCAAACCAAACAGTGGTTCTCGTCACAGCCTCCATGTAATCTTTGAGATTGGGATTAGGGTTGTGGACCCATATGCTATGCAAAATTGTGGCCGTGTAATACCTATTGACTTCAGTTCCAGTCAGTATTGCCAGGTGTATAATTATCATATTTGTACAATAATGTCAGCCTTTGTATGATGTACAATAGATGATATTAAAACTGTTCAAAATGTACAGTAATTTTTAAGACAGTTAATTGATGCAGCATATGTAAAAACCCAAGTCACTCTCAGGGGGTCTTAACCAACTTTTGGGTTTGCTGTCAGCACTGTGTTATGACTGCTTGCCTCCACATAAAAAATTGCTTCAACTTTGACCAAGTTCTCGCTCACTCACTGGAGACTTACTGTGTGCAATGTAAAGCAAATAAGAAGTCTTATTTGCATACTTTTTTTTTTTATATACAATAGTTTTTTGGAAAATTCAATAATTTGAGTTTCCAATATAATCGTTTCATATTTAAGATCTGGCAACACTGATTCCAGTACCTATCTTTTGGTACCTGAACCATAAAACAGATTCCTCCCTATAGGCCATTTCGAAGGTTCATTAGCTAAAGTCAGTACAGCACACTGAGTTTATTCTATAAGATATTAATAATTACTTAGTCCAACAGATCGTCCAGGAAGGAACTTCCTAAATGCAGAGTACTCTACCAACAGAGTAAAGTTGCTGAGCCAACAGAGTAGAATTGCTGAACATGTTTTCCCTGCCAAATGTTGCCTGCCTCTGGCTCAAAATGCAGCTGCTTTCATGCTTTACTGTGTCTGTATCCTGAGAGATGCCACAGACTCATCCCTAAGTCTTAAGTTTGAGGGCTTTGGTATGGTGAAGTAGAGATGTGGTCACAATATTTCACCACGTGGCTATTCAGAAAGGTACACAGGGTGAAGTAGCACTTGACACCAGCTGGTCAGTTTATGGGGACTCTTTGGGCATTTATACACATACTTTTTTTCCCGCAATGTGCTGGAGATTTGGCAGATCAGAGCAGACTCAGTTAATCAAGTCTGCTCCGCACACGAGCAGATGTGTACTGCACTGCGTCACATGCAGTTGTATAAGTGGCAAAATGTGCATCAGCATGCAGAAAATGACAGCGGTGCACTGTTGAACTAAAATTCCTGCCAGTTTCTCAGCGCTAACGCACATGTCACTGCTTGTGCGCCTGCCTGTATGTGCCGCAGTGCCGGGCCATAGCGCTGTGGCCCAAGTGTGTGTACAAATTCCTTTTCCCTCAAAGTGCTCTTAAATCCCCTTCACAAATCACGATTTGCTCGGGATGGACATAGCATTCAGTGTGTCATTGGTCATGTCCACAGACGTGCCAGTGGATGGATACAGTTCTAAGAGGCTGTTGTCACTGACTCTCAGCAGTTGAAGTGTTAGGATGTTGCTTTGTTATCAGTCTATATTTGTGTTTAGATTTCTTTAGCACATGCTGGGAAAAGCTTTTGTCATTATATTACATTATTGTCTCCACAGATATTCAGACTTGCAGACACAAAGATAGGAGGAAAGGATCGCTAGATGTCAGATCTACAACCTCCCGAGGAAGTGATGGTATGTTAGATAAGTAGTTTATATCTATTTAAAGAAACAAACAAACTCTAAAATAGTGAATGAATGTTAGAACATCCTTTTAATGTAGAACATCCCCATTATATTTTCTCTGAGCCATGTCTTTGAATCTTGCCTGTTTTGAAAATCTTAGAATGACTGTTTGGATTCTGTCAAACTTCCTAACACTGTAAAGATGTTACATTTTAATACTGAATAGAATTTACTGGCATCCCAGGGAATTTAATGGGAATGGCTATCAAAGTATGTTATTAGTCATTATTAGTTAGAGTAGTAGTTTCTAGAAATGGGCATTGGGCAAGGTATCTTTGAATGAGATCATCAATGGCTGGTCCTGCCTGACCAACCTGATTGCCTTTTATGACCAGGTAACTAAATCCTTGGATGATGGTGTCACTGTGAACATAGCCTTTCTAGACTTTAAGAAGGCCCTTGACACTGTCTCTCACCCCATTCTCATTAATAAATTAAGCGACTGTGGCATTGATGCCTATACAGTTGGATGGGTAAAAAACTGGCTGATGGATGGGTCGTATTCAACCCGGTGAGATGTGATGCATTTGGGTCCCCCAGCGCTCAGTCCTCGGGCCTGCACTGTTTAACATCTTCATCAGTGACTTGGACGAGAGGATTGAAAGCACATTGTCCAAGTTTGCTGATGACGCTAAGATGTGGGGTGAGGTGGGCACACTTGAAGGGAGAGAAAGAGGCTGCAACTAGATTTAGACAGACTACAAAAGTGGGCAGATGAGAATAGGATGGGGTTCAATGTAGACAAATGCAGGGTGCTGCACCTTGGGAGAAGGAATCCACAGCATACATACAGGCTGGGGAGTTCCCCTCTTGAAAGCACAAAGGCCGAAAGGGATCTTGGAGTCATTATTGACTCCAAGATGAACATGAGCCACCAATGCCAGACCGCAACCAGCAAGGCCAGCCATACCTTGTCATGCATCCAAAGATGCATCTCAAGCCGGTCCAGAGAGGTGATACTCCCCCTCTATGTGACACCGGTCAGGCCGCAATTGGAGTACTGCATCCAGTACTGGGCACCGCACTTCAAGAGGGATGTGGCCAGCCTGGAGAGGGTTCAGAGGAGGGCCACCCACTTGGTGAGAGGGCAGCAGGACAGGTGCTACGAGGAGAGACTGAGGGAACTGAACCTGTTCAGCCTCAGCAAGAGGAGGCTGAGGGAGGACCTGGTGGCTGCCTACAAACTCATCAGGGGAGATCTTCAGCAAATAGGAAGAGCCCTATTCTCCCCAGTGATGAGGAACAATAGTAATAAGCTGATGGAGAATAGGTTTAGGTTAGAGATCAGGAGGCAATATTTTACAGTTAGGGTGGCCAGAATCTGGAACCAGCTTCCCAGGGAAGTGGTCCTCACCCCTGCCTTGGGCAAATTCAAGAGGAGGTTAGATGATCACCTGTCTGGGGTCTTGTGAACCCAGCATTCATTCCTGCCTGTGGCAGGGGGTCAGGCTAGATGATTTGTGCAGGTCCCTCCTGGCCCTAGCGACTATGAAACTATGAGAGAAGGTGGATGGGGATGGTACCTTTGAATGATAAGCATTGGGTATGGTGCTCATGGTACCTTTTCTCCCCATGAAAGTAATATGTAAATAAATAAGCAAATGTTTTCTCAGTTTTGTTTGTTCTGTATTTCATACGTAAATATGTCATGTTCACCTCAGGGACTTACATTTCACATCATCTCACTCTTCACCTCAGCAGACAGATCATGTATTGAAATGTTTTATCAATGTTTATAAAACGTTTGTTAAAATATGTGTTTGTACATCTAGACAGTAGTCAAATTCTGGTCTCACTTGCAGTATGCTGGTGGAAATTGGAAGAAAATCTGTAGAGATCATCAGTGTGTGAGCACAGAATCAGGTCCTAATGCAATAAAAACAGGATGAATTCTGATTGTTAAGCTGTGCTCTGCACAAGTAGTAGACAAGTATCTGTATCTCACAGTCCAGAAAAATTCCATTGTGGCTTTTGTTGTGAGGAACAAAAATTACTAGTTGACACAACAAGACATTGCAGTTCTTGATTAATTATATTAGTTGCGATAGGCCAGAAGCACAGGTGCTTTAAGTCATCATGGCTACCTTCACTTCAAAGGAGCTGTGCTGATTTGTATCACCTGGCAATTTGAGTCAGTATGTCTTGACATGTACAGATATAAGGAATGCACTTATTGGGTGCATTACACTGTGATATTCAAGTCCTACATCTATCCCTGTGGATAAGGGGCTTGTAACAAAACATTTTTGTAAAGCATTTTATTTATTTAAAATATAAAAAAGGATCAATGATGTTGCCAGATCATCGTGGTTGCTTCTCTCTCATCTGAGATATCAATGATTCAGCATGCATCTGTGTGCACCCTTATCAGTATAGCAAGACAGGTTTACATATATATGCTGCTATAGGTTGTCTCTGAAGAGTATGGCAGGGAGCAGCCATTGAGATAACAAATTAGGAATTCTTGGCTCAGATGTCATACCTTATTGTTAAATCAGGATGCCAATTTTGCCTTGTTTTTTACACAGGCAGCTCACAAAGGCGGCATTCCTCCATGGCCAGGATACATTCCATGACTATTGAAGCACCCATCACCAAGGTACCGCACAGTTTCTCTCTGTTGGGTCAGACAAGTATATCCTTGTGAAAATTCTCTTGAACTTTTTCTTAAATGTTATGGCTCATATCCTCAGTGCAGCTCCTGGGCTGAATAGCTGGGTGATGTCCAATGGTTTAGAAATCCAGGCCTGGCCCTTACACAGCTTTTTCCCTCCTTTCCCTCTGCTCACAGTGAAATGGGAAGAACCATGAGGTGGCAGGTGCTCTGGTCATAATTTTCCTAGGGACCTTCAGTAATTCTCTGACCCGGCACAATTGCACTGTTTTTTTAATTGTCCTCTACCCACTCAAAGGAGAGGAAGTAAGGAGTGCTTGGACTGATACTCTTTAATGTCTTCATCAGCTACTTGGATGAGGGGGTGAAATGTACTCTGTCCAAGTTTGCAGATGACACTAAGCTATGGGGCGAAGTGGACACGCCGGAGGGCAGGGAACAGCTGCAAGCAGACCTGGACAGGTTAGACAAGTGGGCAGAAAACAACAGAATGCAGTTCAACAAGGAGAAATGCAAAGTGCTGCATCTAGGGAGGAAAAATGTCCAGCACACCTACAGCCTAGGAAATGACCTGCTGGGTGGCACGGAAGTGGAAAGGGATCTTGGACTCGGCAGTGTGATGAAACCATCAGAAAAGCCAATGGCACTTTATCGTGCATCAGCAGATGCATGACAAATAGGTCCAAGGAGGTGATACTTCCCCTCTATCGGGCGCTGGTCAGACCGCAGCTGGAGTACTGCGTGCAATTCTGGGCGCCGCACTTCTAGAAGGATGCGGATAACCTGGAGAGGGTCCAGAGAAGGGCCACTCGTATGGTTAAGGGCCTGCAGGCCAAGCCCTACGAGGAGAGATTAGAGAAACTGGACCTTTTCAGCCTCCGCAAGAGAAGGTTGAGAGGCGACCTGGTGGCTGCCTATAAGTTCATCAGGGGGGCACAGAAGGGAATTGGTGAGTATTTATTCACCAAGGCGCCCCCGGGGGTTACAAGAAATAATGGCCACAAGCTAGAGGAGAGCAGATTTAGATTGGATATTAGGAGGAACTTCTTCACAGTTCGAGTGGCCAAGGTCTGGAACGGGCTCCCAAGGGAGGTGGTGCTCTCCCCTACCCTGGGGGTATTCAAGAGAAGGTTGGATGTGTATCTAGCTGGGGTAATGTAGGCCCAGCACTCTTTCCTGCTTATGCAGGGGGTCGGACTCGATGATCTATTGAGGTCCCTTCCGACCCTAGCATCTATGAATCTATGAATCTATAAATTTCTCCTTACATGCATCTGTGTTGTAACCTGTCTGAAGAAACCATTCAAAGGAATAAGGAAAATGAGTTACATAACAAACTGTCCTTTTGATAAAAATAGACAGGGCTCATACTAAGTCTGTTGGAGATGCTTTCCCTTATAACAGGAAGTTACCTAATAAGATTGGCTTCTTTAAGGCCCCAATCTTGTTACTTAAGTCAATAAAAAACATACTCATGGCTCATGAATGATTCTCTGATGAGTCCACTTGTATTTCTACAATAAACATTGTTACATTCCTATTTGGTAGCAATGTCTTCTCATCTGAGCATTTCTTTGTTTTCTTAAATCTCTTCTAAATTTCAAGGGTTTCTTATATCCACATAGGTAATAAATATTATCAATGCTGCACAAGAAAGCAGCCCCATGCCTGTTGCAGAAGCTTTAGACCGAGTACTGGAGATTCTCAGAACCACTGAGTTATACTCTCCCCAGCTTGGGACGAAAGATGAAGATCCACATACAAGCGATCTTGTTGGAGGGTTAATGACAGTAAGTATATACAACAACAAATATCTGTGGACTTCTATTCTGGAGCCTAAACCTGTACACTTTCTGTAGTTCTCTAACCTGACATGTAGGCTTTTCATTTAAAGCACTGGGTTTTCATCCAAGGGTGTATATCTCTTTTGTGTTTTATTTGCTTGTGTTCCTGTGCTGTGGAGGCATGAATGGAGAGGCAAAGGTTGTAGTGTAAATTTGGAGCAAACTTATGCCCAGACGAGTGGGCTGTGCAGTTGAGAGTGTGAGAAATGAACGGGTTGTGCAGTGTAAGGTAGGCATGTGTAAACATGATGGATCAAACTCCATGTCATCTAGGGGTAAATTTGTCATTGTTTGGGCAGGGCTAAATCACTTTAAATCATGTGTTACCAGCTTTCTTAAACCAGGACAACTTAGCTTGCCATGGGTCTACTTGCCTATGTATTTGTAATCTGAGTGTTGGGTGCTCTGGGGAAATAAGCAGCTGATTACCTGATTTAAAGTTTTTATGGAACTGACAGTGGGGAGCGTGTTCAGAATCCAAACATAGATGTCCCTGATATCTCAACTCTAGCACAATCTAGTCCTTGATTCTGGAGGACAAAGCAAATCTGGTGTCCTGAATATCTATGTCATGGCAGTGTTACTGAGGACATGTTTCACATGCTATAGCAGCAGGACAGCCTTTCCTTACAAGTCACAAAACTCCAGACTAATTTACTTACTAATCTCAGAATAGAAACCAAATGTAGTAATTGTTATAAATGCAGGCATTCCAGGGGTCAGATATGGCATCCAGATTTACCTTTCCTACATGCGGGGCACATGATGTTATTAGTATGTTAGAATGATGTGTTCATAAAGCTTTCTTTTGTTTTTAAATAACTAGTTTTTTCCTGATGGGCTAATATTAATTCAACTCTGTCTGCATCTCAGTAAAGCAAGCACAACTTCGTTCAGTATTTTCAGACTGATGAGCTGGAAGGCAAATATCTAACGCATATTTTCATTCTGAGTAATCATAAAGGGCAAGATTGTGTTTTTGGGTCTCACGCTAGAGTTACCCTTGTGCAACAGTAGACCCAATTATATACCTCTGAGGCATTTTGTCTGCCTGCTTTCTCCTTACTTGAGGGTAAGCCCACTTTAGCAATAGTAATTTTGATAACAGTACTTTGGTAATTTGTGGGGGGCCTGTACCTGCAACAGATCACAAGATCCCTCTGTACTGATGGGCTGTCCAAGCCAACCAACAGAGGATGGTGAAAGCAAGGCCCTGCCTATCTATTTATATGTTAGAGTTTCCAGTATATACTGTCCTTCCAAAGAAAGGCTCATGGCAGCTTATAGTAGGAGACAGAAACAACAAACGGAATGGAATATGAAACAAAAGCTCCTTAAACAATATCCAGTATAGCTTGACTTGCTAAATGCCTGCCCCCTATTGTCCCTCTCTACACAGTGCCTGCTCATTTTTATATGCCCACACCCAAGGTCCCAGAGCCGAGGTAGTCCATATGCTGGTGGAAGGGAAGTTATTCCATGTACATGTCATTCCAGATTGGAGTCATGCACCCAAGAAATTACTGATCAGATCAGTCTAGTTTATACTGCATCTAACACCTTGCTGTCTCCCTTCCATTCTGATTTATAGGAAGATGAAGTATTTGTATTGGCATTTGGAGGTAAACAAATGCAGATCAATACTGATAAAGTAGCTTCTAAGATGTACCAACTTTATTCAAGCTTAAGTAAAATTACTACGTTTTTATTCAGTATAGTTTTATAGCAGCTTACATAACCTCTTCTTTATATTTGGAACAGTAAAAACAAATAAAATCCCTATTTTCATTTAACAGGATGGTTTACGAAGATTATCAGGGAATGAATATTTATTGTCTGCAAAACGTAAGTTTTCTCTTTGCAGTTTTTTGGATAGTAGAATTGTATTTTAAAAGATTTAAGGAATGAAGGAATTTTTTTTTGTAGGGTAGGTGAGATAACTAGCAGGGTGGAAGTGCTTGACTTTAGGAATGCTAACTTCAGTGTGCTTAGAAGTCTAGTCAATGACACACTGCAGGAGAAGAGTATCGGCGAGATGGGAGTCCAGGAAGGGTGGTCGTTCCTAAAGGAAGCGATCCTTCGGGCGCAGAGGGAGACTATCTCAGTACAAGGGAAAAGGGGGAAAGGAGCCAAAAAACTTCCTTGGCTAAACAAGGAAATCCAGGGGAGCCTAAGGGCAAAAAAGAAGGCATATAGAGTTGGAAGCAGGCGGAAGCTGCCAAGGAGGAATATACCTACTTGGTCCGCACTTGCAGGGAGGCAGTTAGAAAGGCCAAAGCAACTACAGAGCTGAGGCTGGTAACACAAATTAAAGACAACAAAAGTCTTTTTTAGGTATGTAGGGAGTAAAGGGAAGGTGCAGGGCAGCATACAACCCCTACTGAACAAGGAGGAGAAATTAGTGACAGACAGGGGGGAGAAAGCTGTGCTATTCAGTGAGTTTTTTGCCTCAGTGTTCCTGAACAGGGCTCAAGATAAGTCTCCTAATTGGTTCTTAGATGGGCATCAGAGGGACACCAGCCCAACAACTCTCGATGCTGACTTGGTGCAGATTCACTTGAATGGACGGGATGTGTTCAAGTCAGCAGGCCCAGATGAGCTTCATCCAAGAGTACTGAAGGAATTGGCCAGTGTCATAGCAGTACCACTGGCAAGGCTGTTTGAGCACTCGTGGCACTTGGGTCCTGTCCCAGAGGACTGGAAAAGGGCCAATGTGGTCCCTATTTTTAAGAAGGGGAGGAAGGAGGATCCGAGTAATTATAGGCTAGTCAGTCTCACCTCCATCCTTGGAAAGGTCTTTGAAAAGATTATGAAGGATCACATTTGTGGGAATGCAGCAGGAAAAATAATGCAGCATGGAAACCAGCATGGATTCATAGCAGGTAGATCATGTCTGACTGATCCGGTTTTGTTTTATGACAGGGTCACAAAATGCTTAGGTGCAGGAGTAGAGGTGGATGTTGTTTTCTTGGATTTTAGCAAGGCCTTTGATATAGTATCTCATCCCATTCTCATAAATAAATTAAGAGGCTGTGACACAGATGTTTACATGGTGCAGTGGGTGGCAAATTGGCTTAGCGGTTGCACCCAGAGAGTAGTAGATTGGTTGGTAGTAGATTGGTCGATGGACCTGTACACTTCAATATCTTCATCAGTGACTTGGATATGAATGTGAAGTGTACTCTGTCCAAGTTTGCTGATGATACTAAATTGTGGGGTGAAGTGTACACCCCGGAGGGTAGGGAACGATTGCAGGCGGACCTGGACAGGTTAAAAAAGTGGGCAGTACACAATAGGATGCAGTACAACAAGGACAAGTGGAGAGTGCTGCACCTAGGGCGCAAAAATATCCAGCACACCTACTGGCTGGGTAGTGACCCTCTCAGCAGCACAGAAACGGAAAGGGATCTCGGAGTCATAGTGGACTCCAAGATGAACATGAGTCGTCAGTGTGACGAAATCAGCAGCAAAGCTAACCGCACTTTCTCATGCAGCAGCAGATGCATGACAAATAGAACCAAGGAGGTGATACTTCCCCTCTGTGCAGCATTGGTCAGACCGCAGTTGGAGTACTGTGTCCAGTTTGGGGCCCCATGCTTCAAGAACAATGTTGATAGACTTGAGAGGGTCCAGAGGAGGGCCACTCTATGGTTAGGAGGCTTACAGGACAAGCTCTGGGAGAAGAGACTGAGGGACCTGGACCTCTTCAGCCTCCGCAAGAGAAAGCTGAGAGGTGATCTTGTTGCTGCCTACAAATTCATTAGGGGGATGCAGCAAGGGATGAAAGATGCTCTGTTCACCAGGGCGCCTCTTGGGGTAACGAGGAACAGTGGTCACAAACTGACAGAGAGCAGATTTAGGCTAGATATCAGGAAAAACTTCTTCACAGTAAGGGTGGCCAAAATTTGGAATGGGCTTCCAAGGGGAGTGGTGCTCTCCCCTACCTTGGAGGTCTTTTAAGAGAAGGCTGGATAGGCATCTGGCTGGGATCATCTGACCTCAGTACTATTTCCTGCCTAGGCAGGGGGTTGATAATCTGTTGAGGTCCCTTCCGACTCGATGATCTGTTAAGGTCCCTTTCGGCCCTAGCATCTATGAGTCTATGAAATATTCCTGAAGACTTTTTGCTTTATTTTATCTATAAAAAGTTTTCTGTAGCATAGCAAAACTTTTCAGAAGTTGCCAGGCATAAAGGTTTAAGGAGAAGATGCTCCATTTTTTAAATAATATTTCACAATAAATTAATATTCATCCCAAATATATCTGTTTACAGAAACTCATCAGGTGCCTGGCAGTTTGATCTCTCCTATCTCCCTTAATGATATCCCCCCACGGATAACGCAAGCAATGGAAAATGAAGAACACTGGGACTTTGATATTTTTGAACTTGAGGCTGCCACTCATAAAAGGTTAGTTACCTGTTGAAATTTTCAAATAAAGTTGCCAAGAATTAGCTTCAACATCATCCTAATAATATGCAGTACTTTAATTTCTATACCCCTACTTTTTAAAATGGGATCTTTTTTTTTTCAGAAGCAAATGTTTGTAACTTTCTTGTATGAATTTATTCATGGTCTTTTCTACTTGCCTCTTCTGACTTGTATTGAGACATAATGGATGTTGTTGAAGACTTTTTATGCCTTCAATATAGCATCAAATAAAGCTTTTCTTTTTTCTTTTCTCAGTTATAGAAAATTTTGATACACCTGCTTTGGATTGTGAGGATCCAAAGTATATTCATTTTGAACTGTCCAACTACACACAACGTCAACCTGCTGACTTTGATTGATTGACTGATGGAAGGATTGATAGATCATGCCTTATTTCTGCTTCTTGTACCTTATAAGATTTATTTCTAAAGAATACAAATCCTTCTTCCAAGATCAATGGCAAAACTCCCATTGACTTCAGTTGGGAACAGGAGAAGGTCCTGATTTTATAAATGCAACAGCTTACTCTTTTGTTCATTTTAAACTATTCGTATAATGTTAAATTGAACAATATTCACTTAAAAAGTGCTACATACAGAACCCTTATCTGCCATTGTACTGATTTTCTAGGTGGGATCAGAAGTTTTATCAGACTGAAATATCCTTTCATAGCAGTTAAATACTGCAGATAAAGTAAATCAATTTCCTGTAGAAATCATTTTTATTAACTGATACCCATCAAAAAATTCCCTTTGGGAACTGAATTTCCCATTTCAGGCATTGCCCTAAAGGTACTTTTGAAAATCTGCTATGCCTGTTTCTTCTGACATTATTTGAAGTTCCATGAGATCTTACTTTAGGCTCTAAACCCTGAACATAGACCTCATACAGGCATTCAGTTTCTCCTGGGAGAGCCACTATAACAGGAGAAAAATAACTTAGGAACACCAGGGTTAAATCACTCCCAAGAGAGTTTCTCCTGGGAGTAGTCCTCCACCATTCTCCCCTCCTCCTCCGCACAAGAGAAACAGTGTGTCACTTGCCAGACACTGCTGCTCCAGCAGGAAGCAGAACGTGCTCCCTTCACAGTCCCCACAGTGTGCTACAGGGAAACGCATGCTGACCATGGGCAGTCTGGATCAGCCAATCAGTGCTGCCCTATGTACCGCTGCTATCTGTTGCCAGGCAGAGCATGCTCCTTGCCTCCCACTTCCCACCTCCCCCCAGCTGCACAGTGTCAGCATTGCAAGCTCTCCGCTCTTCAGGGCCTAAGCATTTGAATATACATGTGGCTCTGGATAAGTTTCTCTACCAGTAGAATGCACATGAGGGAATTCTCCCAGATTATCTGAATGTGTGTACACAGCTATAATGAACTGAATAGCTACTGTATTTGCTCCTATATCACATACCCAAGAATATAATACACATCTTGTTTTTGAAAGGTGAAATGAAAGAAAAAAGATTTTTCCAGAGTTATGGCTGCATAGAACAGACAAAGCCTAATCTTCAGTTGACTGACCCTCCCTTTGCTGCTTAACTAAAGCTGAAACCCCAGCTGCTGCTGAATACTGGTCTCTACAGGTGACTGATTTTGAAAAGAGCTAGAGTCTCTAGGGCTATAAAATGGAGGAGAGAGATCAGGAGCAACTAGCAGACAGCAAAATTGCTCTCAGAAAAGTTAGCTCGATTAGTTTAACATCAAGAACATCACAAAGTAGAGATGATCATTAACACCTATGGAGTGAAGAACAGTGGGCCGTTTAGTCAATTTACTTCATCAGCTGCCTGAATAATAATGCCACAGCTGATACACTGTGGAGTAGGACTGAAAGCAGAGTGCTTCTGTTCTGGGCAGAAAATCAGCTTCCTGCTTAATACATGCATTACAATGTGAGGGGAAAAAAGGCTTGTTGCTTGCAAGAAAATACAGTATTTCAAAATAATTCCTCAGCAGAATACCAAGGAAAATTAATTGTTGCTTAACTCAATTATCACTTAACCCACTTTTACTGGAAATCTTAGCTACATAAACCAAAAAAGAAGAAAGAAAAACTAGAAACAATCCTTTATTTTGTTTTAGAATGATATGATAAATTCAGAATTCACTTTAAATTAAGACATCCTTGTCATCTGTGCATTTGCCTTTGTTTCATGCCCCCATAAGCAGATAAAGAGTAACAGCTACAGTAATTTTGCAGAATGTTAGTTATTGCCTGGCTGATTTATACTGTTAAGTGTGCCCAGTGCAGTAACTGAAGAGTTAATTCTTTCAAAGCCAATTTGTTTGGGCAAATCAGAGGGGTTTCTATGTTCCTATTGGTTTGGAGACATAAAAGATGATGCAATGTTACATCTTTCTCTAATTAAAAGCATTATAATTGAGATTGCTTGCATATTCTCTCACCTCCTTTTGGTGAGAGACAAAGCACAGCATTTGTTAAGGAAACTGAGTGAGCATCATGTGAATCACAGCTATGAATAAGTTATTAGTGCTTTCTTCACATCTAAGTAGATTTGGAAGGAAAGCCAAGACAAAGTTCATTACATGTAATGAAGCATTTGGAAGCAAAACGATACAAAGTTCATTGCATGTAAACTTAGTACAGTAATAGCAAGTTTTCTTACCCAGAAACATAGTGGGGACTCTGTCTAAAAATGCTGCATAATCATAATACCGTTCTACCTTTCAAACGTTCAAAGATAGTTTGAATTTCTAGAGGGTCGGAAATGTATGGGCCCAGATTCAAAGTGCCCAGCATATTTTGTTTATGGTATATAGATAGTCTAGGCCAACATTTTATGGCATAGATAGTCTAGGCCAACATTTTCAGTTATGCTTGCCAGAAGATAGACTTCTAATCCCTAGTTGTAAATAACTGGCTGGATTTTCAGAAACTCAGTTTCAGCAGTTCTTGTGGATGTTAGCTGGAATTCTGGGTATACCACACCTTTAGGACTACACAAGGTGCTTGAGGTGCCTAAATTAAAAATGAAAGGCCTACATGTAGGGATCTGTCTTGAAAGTATTAATCTCAATTCCTGTTCCTCTTTAGGCAAAGAGGGCTGAGAGAGCAAAACAACAGCACATGCATGTTGTTCCCTAGTCAGAACCAGCTGGCTTTAAATCAAACTCCTTCCTAACCTGATAGATCTAAATTACTGCCTGCTCACTACCTTGGTATTAGAAATTGTTCTAGACTACTTCAGTACCTTGGGGGTTTTGTTTTCTGGCATCATGCAAACAACCTGGGTTAGAGCTCTACATTGCATCTCTTGCTGCCTCACCTGCCATGAGCAAGAGCACGGAGACACCATGTTGACACATTGGCTTTGTTTGCAGTAGCATTCATTTCCCCCCAAACGTTCATCATAGCTCTATTACTGTGGCAATGTCACCCACGTTAGTTAGCATTAGAGCTCTCATAAAGACACGATGCCAGTGTCTGGCATGCAGTAGCGTTCCCTCTGGTGGAGCTGCAACACTGCTATGGCAACAGCAGGAGAACTGAAAAACAAAATGAAGGGGAGAAAGTAACTCATCTCTCTTTGCACCAAACTTTGAATCATCTCCAGTCCTTCTGTACTGCAAGGACACTTGCTGAGGAATGGGATTGTGAGGATGGAGGGGAGACACCAAACCACAGGAGAGAGGCACTGTATTCCTACATGGCAACCACAGCAGTGGCTGCAATGCACAGTAACTGTCTGGGATACCAGCAGCAGTCTACCTATGGTAACATGGAGCTCCGAGTCCACTGAAAATTCACAGGACAAGAAACTAAGCTTGATGCTGCCATATTTACACCATGCAGACAGCCCCAGAGAGGACTCCCTGAAACAAACAGTGCTGCTGGTTCACCAGCAGTATAGAGCCTGTTTAATGTTTTTTTATAATTACAAGGAACTGCCAGAGTTGTCATTGCTCTTTAGGCAGATGCTTTCCACAACACCTATTGTGTATTTCTGTGGTTAAGTATAATGAAACCTTTATACTTAATCTGTTAAAACTGGCATGTGTGCTGTCCCATTTGTGCTGCCTAGGTCTCCTTCAAACTCATTGTTTTAAAACTGTTTGTTTTTTCTCTTCAGGCCTTTGGTTTATCTTGGTCTCAAAATGTTTGCTCGCTTTGGAATCTGTGAATTCCTAAACTGTTCAGAATCAACTCTGAGGTCATGGTTACAGGTGATTGAAGCCAACTACCATTCCTCAAACTCCTACCATAACTCTACTCATTCTGCAGATGTGCTCCACGCCACCGCCTATTTCCTGTCTAAAGAAAGGGTAAAGGTAAGTTCAGGTTCCAGCATTAAAGTTGAAATATATGTGATCTGAGGGAACTCTCTTAGTAGACTCAAGTGATGCAGAGCCAAGAAGCAAGGAAGGCCTCTTTTTAAAGGAAAACTATTATATTCAGGCCTACAGTGGGAATGTTGCCTCAGCAAGCAGCAGTTTCTCATTGCCAACACATACTCAAGTATTTTCAAAATCAAAGCCCCTATCTTGGGCTTGCATAGTGGCCACCTGGAAGCACCAAAACAAAGTAGGATCAACACCAGGTAACTATTCCTGGGGGGATCCCACCAGCTTACGGGATGGTTGAGTGGCACAGAGAAAGCATGGCAGCTCCAACAGCAAACTTGGCATGTCTTTGTTGCCTACAACAGGGATATTGCAAAGAAGAAAATAGAACTTGTTTGGGGTTTCCACGTGCCCTGCTTCAGTGTTGGTCCAGTGGCAGCCAGTGTAAATTAGAGCCATTTAGATTAACATTGGAGGAGGTGACTGGCACACTACAGTACTGGCTAAGGATATGAGGAGGAGAAAGAGAAAAATTCAACACCACCCAATGCACACATGCATTGGAATTCCTTTGCCACAGCTTTGAACCAAAGTTTTAACCTGAATTGGCCTATCTGAGCCTATATGGACACCTAATTGGAATGGGCCATCATACATGACTGTAAACAAGTTTCTAATTCTCATTAAAACTGGTATATGTGTTGTTACCTGAAGCTGGGGCTCATTAATCATTTCTCTGGAGGCTGACTCATATTTTCTGTAAGCCAAGGGGAGAAAGAAACTTCACTGGATGTTTCATATCCTTAAAGTGCCAGAGGTTTGGTTGCCTTCTTATGAATCTCTATGAAAAACAGACATGATCTGGAATCATTTCAATGCCAAGAGCGTGCAACTGCCTCTCTCTTTTTCCAACAAGTCATTTTCATTTTCTCTAAGTCCACAGGACAAGCAAAAAATGCAGCAAACAAACTCCAAAAGTCATACTTGGGCCCCAAAACAGTGAAACTGTGTGTAGAAATACTTTCATGGGTGTGCAGAAGGACAGAAGGAGGATTAGCAGCTTGACCTTGGTGTAAAAGCAGCTTTCCCTCAGTGCTCTCTTCACAGACATGCACATGTCTACCTGTGCTTTCCCCAAAACAAAATGAACAAATCATTTCTTCTGTAGGCTGAGGAGGAAGGAAGAGTTGTGGTAATGGGGTAATAGCTACTATGCTGGGGGCGGAGGGCTGTAATCATATATAACAGTGGTGGAACCATATAATAATTCCTCAGGCAAAGAAATGTAACTCTGTTTAGACGGGATGCATGTCATTTTGTGGTCTGCTCTCTGACAGAAAAGACAACAGTATAGAGCTGTAAATGCTGATTGTTGCAGCATCAATACACCATTTCAGAAAGAAAATAAGCTTGCTGTGTGTCTCTGGGATGCGCGGCTCACAAGAGCAGTTACAGAGGGCGAGGAAAGGGTGTCCGCAAACTCTGCTCTGAGGCAAGGGGTGAAGCCAGCTTTATGTGTGCTTATGATTAGGGCTCTTTCTTCCCAGTTCTTTCTTTTGGTCCTGTCCTCTTTTGTGTTCGAGGTTCACGTGCTTTTTGGAAGGGTTCTGAACAGGTAGACAAGCAGTTACTTGTGTGAGCCACTGAAATACCTTGTAGCAAGGCTGGTTTCTCAGTGTGTCACTGTGGCTTGAAAAAATGTTGCCTTTGCTTGAGGTTCCAAGGACCAGGGAAAAGGTGCTGAGTTATTATTGCTAAATGTGACCCTGCCATTGAACTGCCCGCGGAGTAAATCACATGTGATATGCTTTGTGGCCCCAAGAGGCATTTTGTTTCCTGAACTCTCCAGGAGGAACATGCCCTGCCATTTTGTGGGGAAGAGCTTCCCTGCATTGCCGAGCAGGGGGAGGACATGGCCCTGCCTCTTTCATACTCTTTGTGGGGCTCTGAGCAATAGGCATAGAGCAGTCTCTGGGCTTCAGTGGAAAATGTGTTATTCTGCTGGTCCTTACCCAGGTGGCTTCCTCATACCACATAACTTCATCAGGACCCAGCAGAATCTGGCTGTGCCCATAGCTGGAAACGGCACCAGCAAACTGACTGAGAAATGTGCCATTGCAAGTCAGGTGGTGTGTCCTTTTCAAGGATCCTGCTTCAAATCCTCCCCTCTGATTTTCAGACACAAGTAGTATCATATAAGCAGCACTAATAGGTAGAAGCAAGCCAGCACCAGCGTACATTTTCAGGCAACACTTGTGTCCTACTGAGATGAGAATACTCCGTAGTCAATGCATAATCTCTCAGTAAACCTTTTAGAAGTGGATGAAATCCTGCATCCATGGAAGTCAATAGCAAAACTTGCGGTGACATCCATGGGGCTTGACTTGGAGCTCACGTTTCACCTACCTTTGGAATATTCCAGTGCCAACTAAGGGATTGGGCATCAAATGACCACTAGCCTCAATGGATACTTTGTGTCCAAATCCTAAATGCAGCTTCGAAAATCTTAACCTCTGATTCTTTCACTTGGGTTATTAAAATTTCTGCTTAAATATTTCTGATTAGATGATACTTTGTAACAGATCTTATGTAAACATGGTTTGCCTTTACAAACTAGTTTTCTTTTGTGTACCACCACAAAGTTTTCAGAGACAGTTGGCCCTTTTCTCATTGTCTTTATAATGAAATGCAAAATAGTCAAATGCCTACTGATGAGGTAAAGTACTGAGAAAAACTACCAGAATATAAGCCAAAGCGCTGATCCCAGTGCACGCTTGTTTCATAGAGTAAACACTTTATCAATCACCAAAAATTCCTCGTAGAATTTTTTCAACTCTAATCCTAAAGACATTGCTTTTTAGAAGTAAAATCATGTAAACATTTCTTGAAAGACTGCTTGGCACTCAAGCCTTTTTGCATGTCATTGTGAATTTAACAGAAAAGGGCGTGTAGTAATTGATTTTCCTATCAAAATGGGCCAGTGTTCTGTGAAAACTGTTGGTTTAGCTTTGTTTGTTTTTACATTAATCTTCCTGTTTCTAAGCCAAGATACTCTCAGTTTTTGAGTGAAAGTGGCTTCTGGCTTGACAGTTTTTCACGTTTGATGTATTTTGTTAAACTTGGTAGTAAGCAAAATTCAGAGAGTGCAAAGGACCTGCTTGTGCTAAGACTGCTGCTGAAGAAAAAGCACTACCCACCTGCTCCATTTATCCACATCAAATCCTGGGAGTCAGCATAAAGCTTAGAGTGGCCCCCAATAGCCCAGAGTGCATGTACTACCACCACTCTCTTGGCTTCTCTACACCACAGCAGCAGTGTGTCCAAGCAAGAGCAGAACCAGGCACATATCAGACCCAGAAGTTTACCAGACTCTTTCCCTGCCAGAAATGGCCAGAAATATCATGGCAAGTTCCCTGAAGTATATAGTGATTTTTCCATGGCTCCCTTTACAACATCTGACCCTAAATCTGCAGAGTTCTCACTTTTGCCACTAGGATTCCTAATTATTCTGCCAGGAATACTAAACATCTTTCTTTTTTCAGCAAACATTGGATCCCATTGATGAGGTTGCTGCTCTCATTGCTGCCACTGTTCATGATGTGGATCACCCAGGAAGAACAAACTCTTTCCTGTGTAATGCTGGCAGTGAACTAGCGATCCTCTACAATGACACTGCAGTACTAGAGAGCCATCATGCTGCCTTGGCTTTCCAGCTCACTACCCGGGATGATAAATGCAATATATTTAAAAATATGGAGAGGTCAGTTTGAAAGGTGGAACGTTCCATTAACCACAGATTTTTATTCTGTGCATCTTACAGCAATATCAGTAATGCAAACAAACCCATCAGAGGACAGTAGCCCCTTCTTAATAAGTGGACTTAGCCTGGGGGAGGGCCGGCTCATGAAACAACACCTACCTCTCTTATCCTACAGGGAATGTAAAATATCCATGTACCTCTTATTTTTATTACAGTCTTGCCAAGGAGCCCCTCTCATGGGTTGGGACACCACTCTGATCAGAACTATAAGTTCCTGCCATAGGTGACTGGTAGGGAGACACGGGGGGGGGGGGCACATGCCCTCCCTGAGATTGGCTGCCACTGGTGGCTTCTGAAAGTGGTTGCTGCTCACCAGCCCACCACCGACGTTGCCACCCACAAATTGTGCCCCCCCCAGTTTCCATAGGACCTATGAGCCACCCGTTGGCTGACCCTGCGTATGTGTACTGGGTAGAGAAGAGAGGAGAGGGCTCAGGGTGCTCCTTGCTCAGCGGAGGCAGCCCTGGGTACTGTTCTAAGGGATGGGCATTGTGATGGGAGAGGATGGCCATGGCTGCCACCTCTGCACATTCTTCAGTGTCAGCAGTAGTTCATTGGGGGGCATGAACCACAGCTGAATGTGCTTGAGAGGCATGTCCCGGCAATATCACCTCTCTCCCACATGTTACTCACAGTCAAATTGTGACAATTCTTTACACCAAAATAATACAGTTATTTAGCAAAGATCTACCTTGCAAGGCATTTCTCCCCACCTCTCTTTCTTCCCCTATATTTCTTTGAAATGCAAATGATCTGCAGCACTTTTTCAGCTGTATGGTTTAGTGAGTTGGAGCAAGCAGCCCTCAGCACACGAGCCAGCTTGTTTAATTGTTTCCTCCTATATACAGGAATGAATATCGAACCCTGCGTCAAGCCATTATTGACATGGTCCTAGCAACAGAAATGACAAAGCACTTTGAGCATGTCAACAAATTTGTCAACAGCATTAATAAACCTTTGGCAGCACTAGAAGAAAATGGGGTAAGCCAGACTGTAAATTCTTTTTCTAATTAACAGGCAGACAAAGAGGAACTGGGTTCTGATCATCCAAATCCAAAGAGGATTCTGAGAATAAGACACATAAAACCTGTGTGAGCCAGCCACCAGAAACAGAGGGAAAGGGAGAGACACTTTCATGTCTTGCTTATACTTTAGTCTAGGATGGATTTTTTGGAGGTATATGGAAGTAACTTGGATGTCACCAGATTAGATATGGCTAAAGCTAGTAGTGTTTTGTCCCATGAATGCCCCAGAATCTGGATTATTTTGTTAAAAGTGTCACAATTCCAGGAACAGCAAAATAGGTGGTAGTCCAAAGCCTTTTTGGTTACTGACATTTGATGACTGCATAGTCAGTTGCCTTTACAAAAGGTATTGATGGTTTCACTCAAAGATGCAAGGAAAAGGGTATAGATGCCCATGCTGCAAACCCATCAGCATTTTTGGCATGCCTTTTTTCCTTTTCTGCAAAGGGTCCCAGGGCTACTTGGGAACAGAGATTGAATTGCTGTCTTAATCTTAGTGCTCTGGCCCACAACTCAATCTCCCCACCTCCAAGCCCCCATCTCCTTGCCCAGCCAATCCCAGTTTACTTTTATGGTTTCCAGACCCAGAGTTTGTTCATCCAGTCCCAGTATCTTCCACAAGTTCCAGTCTTCTCCTCCCAGCCCCTTGGTCTCAATGGAGTGGCTGGCTTTTGTCCCTTCTCGGTTCAAGTCAGCTTCCTCCTCTGCATGCTGTTGGCCCTGAAAGTTGGTGGTTCAAGGATACAGAAGAGAGAGCCTCCCTATTCCCAATTCTGGGCCTAGACACAGACTTGGCATGTAATTGCATGGAAAGACCTACTCAGCCATAGGCATAAATAAGTCTCGCCTGAGCTTATATTTTCTATGCTTTTTAATATTTTTAAAGGCTTATAAATTAGGCAGTGGAATTTCACAGAGGCAATTGGCCTGTCACAATGAGCACTCCAAGCCAAATGGCATGCCCTTGCTCTAAAGTATGTGTAATACTACATTTTCTTGAAGAAAAGATTGTCAGAATTTTTCAACATCAGCAAAAACAACATGTATTTTTCTATTCCTTATTTCTGGAAATGGCTGAACCAGTTTGACTATTTTTTTCTGCGGGGACTCAGGCTGGGGCAGACATCTTGGCAGAGAGGTGTTTAGCTCAAATAGTTAAAGGTTGGCAGAATTATGAGAAACAAAACAGGGTCTTGTAAGGGGATGTGTCAGTCTAGAGCCCAGCCTGCAAGCACATCTTCAGATGGTTTCTTTTCAGTTCTGCCTTTTGTATGATCTCTTCCTGGCTGTAGAATGCTTTGGAACAATACGGTAGTTTACCTAAGAACAACGGGAAGGCATAAAGACTCCGTTGTTGTTTCACTGGAAAATTGTTGACAGGTATTTTAATGGAACCATGAGGCCAACAAAATGGATGATGAATAGTTGGGCTAGATACTGCTCTGTTCCAGTACAGAAACATGTCAAGAGGAAAAGTTGCCGCAGTGGGAGGAGTGAGGATTCTTTTTCATTTTCAGGCACACAGAGTGGCTGAACAAAATGAGGTGTGCTGCTCGTGCATGATGGCATGTTTCTGTTTGCCCAACTGCGATCATCTGTAAATCAAAGAGCCATGTGATGGCAGCCATTAACTTCCCCCAATGTAGCCAAACCTGCCCTTTCAACTCTGCCTATCACTGCAGTGGAGTGTAAAAATATTGACTCCCTGAATGATTTGTTTCCCAACCAGAAAGAAGGGAATTAAGAGGGAGGCAGAAATGGGGGTCTTCTGATGGGATGCGGGGGAAAGAACAGACAAGGTTAGGTTGAGGGAGAAAATTGGAGGAGGAGTGCTCTGTCATGGTGGAGAAGAGGGAAATGGCCCACAGCACTGGGAAGAATGGGGGTGCATAGAACCATTGGCAGCTGGGAAAACCGGGGGACACTGTCCTGGAAGCAGTGGGAAGGACACATGAGGGAGCAGGTGGGGAAATTATAGTAGGATGAGAGGAAGGCGCATAGGGAGCTTGGAGCAGGGGAGGGTGAAAGAAAATAAGGAACCTTTGCTGAGGGCAGCACATGGCCTGAATAAGCTGCAAAGTGTGTGACCTTCTGCAATATTCATGTTGTCAAAACCTCTGATAACTAAAGCATCTAGATGCAAACCCTCCTTGCAGAGTGTTCCAGAGCATAGACTCAATAATGAATATTATTTTGCTCCTTCAGCAAAAGGGGTTGTTAACATGTTTGCTAAATGCAGCATATTCTAAGATAATCAAGATAATTATTGGAGGTGTTCAAAAAGTACGGATGCTGGTAACACTGAGAAATAAAGAGATAAAGAATTTCAAAACAGAAATTAAACCTCAATGTTAGCTAGCTGCCTTTGAAATATAAACCAGGCACTTCCTCCATTAGGCCACACAACTACCAGAGGAGTTGCAGGTGGGAAACTAACTTCAAATCCACAGATACAAGTGAGGATTATTAAGGGCATAAATACTTTCCCCTTCCTGTGAGCTATCAGGTCCTATCACATGCTCCTTCTCTCTGCCCTTTCACCACCTGCATCCTAACATGTATTGAGTGGCCCTTTTACTGGAACTAGTCACAGTCAGCGAAGGAAGAAAGTTGGGGCAGGGTCTTAGGCCTCCAGTCCTTTCCATTCAAACAGGAGCAGAGACAGGTTCAAGTCAAAGTGTAATTCTGCCCAGGCTCATAGTCTGTGCAGCCCCACTGATTTCTTGGCCAAAACCTGTCCCAAAGGGTATTCTGCAAGATGTACCTGTGTACATATTTTCAGAAGGTGAGAAAAAAGGCTTCATTTATTGTTTTATGTAAACAATGAAACAAAGCATTTCCCCCGTTTTATCTGTGCAGTTCTCCATGGAGACAGGATTCTGAGCTAGATGGACCATTGGCTTGACCCAGCATGGCACTTCTTATGTTCTGATAAGCTATTCCTATTAAAAGGACTGTAATGTTTGAGGGGTTAAAACAGCACATGTGCCGTGTCTGTTGTTGGCAGGGCAGCAGTGCAGCACCTCCTCTCAAGCCTGGTCCTGCACAGGATGGCAGTGGCAGAGTGCTCTTCTTCACCTGGCCCCAAAGTGCTGCTGGGACTCTGCACTCTTTGTAGGCAGAGCTGCCAAGTGTTTGTTCCAAGTGGGACAGTTCCTCTTGCAGTATTTTTTTGATACATATGTGTTCAAAGAGCCATGCTGAGGAGTTACTGTTGTTGCTTCCTTTCTTCTTTTGTTCCATAAACTGAAAAAAAACCCCTTTCCAGCTCCAACTTTTATCCTCCCATTTCCCTTAATGATGTCACCTACGTTTATGACAGGAAGCCAACATTTGACATGCAGAGACACCTCTGTACTCCCAGCAGGATGCTGAGACTAAGCCTGTTAACAGATTCTATTCCCTAGACATCTGTCCACTGACAAGAAATGTGGCTTTGCTGTGAAGAAGGTCCAGATAACAGAAGCAAAATCCATTCTCAGTCCCTGGAGGTTTACTCAGCAGAGTAATCCACAGTGTTCTTTACTGAATAATCCTTATTCATTTTCAGCCCTTCCATTTTATAACTTGTCTGAAACAAGTAGTTTTAGGGTTTCTGTTGCTTTACTTTGCCTCTTCAGTCACTTGTCTTAAATTGCAAAACTGTTTACATCTGCTAAGCTCATTCAGTAACTAGTTCACTTAGCTGTATATCTAGAAGGGGTGTGGGGGGAGACACGGAGTAATTTAGAAATTCAGTCTTGTGGGGGCTGATGCATCTGAGTAAATAAAGGGCCATTTTCCAAATGGCTTTGTTTTAGCAGGAAGGACTTAATTAAAAATTAAATAATTAAAAATCTGTGCTAATTATAGACGGGGATGGTAGAAATTCAGATTCTAGCTGCATTGGCTGACCACAATCCATGTTTACTTTAGCCTTGCAAACCCTGGAAATCTGTCTAGCAAGAACCTGTTATACAACAGGTGCAGGAACTGACTGCTTTCATAATTATATTGCCACCAGCACACCTCACAAATGGTGAATCCCTTATTCTATACATAGTAAAAAAGCAAAACAAAAGCCAGTCCCTGCCTCACGTAATATAAAATCTGATTATCAGACAAATAGGTTGATGAGCCAAAGAATCAGTGTAAGAATTTGGCCAACATGATTGACGGTGGTCCCAGCCCACCAAAGGCCTTCTCACAAAGGGCCTTTTCCTGCTCTGGTAAAACTGAAGGAATGTTTTTTCTTACATTAACAGGAATTGGATTAGGTTGAAAGATGGGTTAGGTCAGTGAAGGAGCAGACCAAGTAACTGAAATAGATGGAAATCAAATGAGGGCAGGGTATGGAAAGGGAGCAAACACTGCTCTTGTGGGTGACAAGATGTGTCGGGACAGGACTCAGGAAGGGGAGACAAGACACCTGGATTCCATTCCCTGCTTTCCCTGTATCATCTTGTAGAGGTGCACTGATACATCAGTCTGATATCAGATTGGGACAAATATGAAGAAAATTGAGTGTATCAGAAATAGGCTTTTTTTGCCTGGTGCGGCCAATAATTTGGCCAATAAATGCCCCTTGCGTGTGCGCAGCTGCAACATGTAGGCAGCAAGGAGCACAGCCTGGCAGTGTGAAGAGCTGCATCCAGCTGGTAAGTCTGTTGTGGTGGAAGGGGAAGGGGTAGAAGGGGGCAGATCAAGGCCCCCATGGTGAGGGAGGGAGTGGGGCAGGAGCTGGGGTAGGCGCTGCCCAGCCGGGGTGAGGCAGGGTGCAGGACAGAGCCGCGGCTCATCTGGGGGGCATGGGGGGGGGTCTCACCACTGCATGCACCCTGGGAGGGCATGGGGGGGTGTTTCCCCAGATGTGCGCGGGGCAGGGGGGCTGCCACTACAGGTTGAGGCCGGGGTTCCACCAGGCTGTTTCTGGCAGGGGCTGGGCCAAGCTGTGTGCAAAGTGGGTGGCAGGGCGGCACTGGGAGGGAGGTTTGGGGGGCTACAGTGAATTTTGGGATGGCTGAAGCCTCCCTGTAGACTCCCTTCCAGCACCGCCCACCCCGAGCACAGCCCAGCACAGCCCTGGCCCCAGCCTGCAGGGGCAGCCACCCCACCCCGCCCCATGCAGATCAGGGAGGCACACCCCCCCCGTGCCCTCCCAGGTTGCATGCAATGGTGGGAACCTCCCCCTCACCCTGCATCCCCTGGATGAGCTACAGCTCTGTCCCACGCCCTGCCCCACCCCATCTGGGCACTGCCTGTCTCAGCCCCTGCTCTAGCCCCACTCCTTCCCTTACCACAGGGGCCTCGATATGCCCTGCCATGCCCCTTCCCTTCCCCTCCCCCTCCCCCTCCCTTCCACCATAACAGACTTACCAGCTGGTCAAGCTGCTGGGTTGTGTATCAGAAATCGGATCGGTACCGGCTGATATGTTCCTTAAAAATCAGCTATCAGTATCAGCCCCAAAAATCTCTATCAGTGCATCCTTATCATTTTGGGCAAGTCCCTTCTGTGTCTTAGTTTCTGCACCTACAAAAGAGACACAGAATGACAATTCTTCCTTCTTTGTAAGGCACTTGGAGATTTATGGATGAGAAATTCATACATACAATCTAATTAGTGGTAGCACTTATGGCCCTGTCTTTAATCCATTCTGCAGCTATAAGGCAGACAAGCATTCCAGTTCTTAGAGGTGCTTCTGATGCCCTGTCCCCAGAAATTCAGAGCTCAGCAAGAAGTGACTTTTCAGACACAGCTTGTAAAAACTTTGTTTTTTAGCCCTTGCTTGGGTGAATTATCATGCAGGAGAGACGTTCAGCCTAGGGTCTAAATATAGCTCACATGTCTTAAGTGGCCCACAGCCACTTTTTCTTCAGTCCTACGATGAGGAGGAAGATAATCAAGACCAAGTTTCATTTTGTTTTTTAATTAATTGATCTAACAGTGGTGAAGGCTCTGAAAGCAGAGTTCCTGTTCTATAGCTAAGCAAACCAGTGGCCAAAAGGTTTGCTTGTACATGCCACTGCTTAATGGCACTCTCTACCGAGGAAGAATGGGAAGAGGTGTGAGGGTGGAAAACTTCATGCACAGGAGGATTATTAAGAGCTGATATTGCTAACAATAGTGCTGCTGTCACACTAGTTGATCTCATAGTAATGAGGCAGGCTTGTTTGCACTAAACAGTTGCAGGATGGATGGATAGATATAAGTTGCATCTCTCTACTTACATGCTTCTTATCACTATAATATCTAAATATTGAGCATGCTAGGAATGCAGAACTGGGGTTCTGTTGGAGACATTGGGAGTTGTGTCTCAAAGCAGAGAGTGTTTGAACACTTGTGCAGAAAACCTTCTGATTCATTGCTTTTCATTCTGAAATATTGCAGAATAATGGTGATGGAGACCCAGTCAAAACCGTGCTCACATCTCCTGAGAATCGTATCCTTATAAAGCGTATGCTGATAAAGTGTGCAGACGTTTCCAATCCATGCAGACCTTTAGAGCAGTGCATTGAATGGGCCGGTCGTATCTCTGAGGAATACTTTGCACAGGTAAAGTAGATAAAGGTCAGAGAAATTCCTGCTGAGTGTTTCTAGTGGTAGCCTGGGAGGAAGTGGCAATCTGACTCCCCTTACTCTCAGCCAAACTTTCCAGGCTGCACTTTTCTATTCCAGGTATTAGCTTGTATTTTAAAGTAATGAATATTGTTGGTAAAGAACTGTTGCCAACTCAGATGTGAACACATGGAAGCTGGCTGTCACTACCAGGCAGGCTTTGAAAATGGTAGTCTTACACATGGCTTAGTTTGCAGTTTGTTTTTTTGTCCATGTTTTGCCTAAAAGTGAACTAGTCACAGCATGCAGAGGAAGAAGGTATTCTGCATATGTGTATACTGGCTGTCTTTCAAGGTTAGGGGGAGAATGCTAGTGTTGGGCAAGGAGTGAGGTTCAGAAGTTTGAAAAGCAAGCAAGGACTAAAGAGGCTGAGTTTTTAGCTGGGGGGAGGGGGGTGGAGGTTGCTGGACAGCTACCCTTACAGACTGATTGAATCCACATTCTTAATTTAGGCCTGTGTGCCTTAGCAGAAAAACAGGGCTCTTCTGGTATAGTTAAAACTCCATTTCTCACCAGGACTGGCAATTCTGGTGCTTCTGTTGGCTCCAAAGTAATTTTAACTCAAAAATAAACCATGAAATGCCACAAACCCTGTGTTGTGAGTAGATGCAGAAAGTAAATGTCTCCTTTTGTGAGAAACACTGGAGGGCACCATTCAGTGTTCTGTGCATCTGCAGCATATATCTGCTCTCATATTCAGAATCGCTAGCTTGTTCCATTCTTTTAATTAAGCAGTAGCACGTACTAGTTGCTGTCCAACCATCTGCCACCAAAGGAAGTTCATTACTAGAACGATGTGTCGAAAATAATCACTTGAATTTTTCTTTGCAGACTGATGAAGAAAAGAGGCAAGGTTTACCTGTGGTGATGCCTGTTTTTGACAGAAATACTTGTAGTATCCCCAAGTCCCAAATATCGTTTATTGATTACTTCATCATGGATATGTTTGATGCTTGGGATGGTAAGCAGGCTTCTGCAAGAAATTTCCTCCTGATAAGAATTTTGTAATTGTTTTGAGAAGACTGCAATACAGTATTGGTGCATCGTGACTCCAAATGGGAGGGGGATTCCCATTTAAATGCATTCCCATTTAACCCAGTAGCTTAATTATTGCTCGCGTGTATTTTGATACTATGAAGAATTCTTGTGGCTTCTTTTAATATGCCATTTTTACACAAAGTTTGGTTTCCTCTTTATCATATGACTGACTTGCATGTTAACTGAACCCACTGGGATAACATCATGAATGTTCTCATATAATTTTCTAAAGCTTAAAAACTGCTAACAGCCATTTCTTTTCCCTAGCTGTCATGAGTGATTAAAGTAGTAGAAATGGTCGCACTTCCATAAATGTCAAATCATCCATATATAGAATGAGGCCTTATCAAGCATAATGGGTATGATCACAATTGATGGAAAAATGATCCTTTTTATTGTTTGCATCACTGTTATTAAATATGTAACATTTAACTAGCTATTCTGGGATGGTGCATAAGTGACCTCAAGAGCTGTAAGACTAGAACCATTTCAGGTATCAATGTGACAGATATAATCCATCCTCCTGAACACATACAGTTTCCTGACTATTTTCAGTTGTTCCAGAAAACAGAATCAAGTGACCATTTCAGTTCTGCAGGCTAAATACTTTGTGTCCTTTTTTCCTAGCATTCGCAGACCTGCCAAATTTGATGCAGCATCTGGATAATAACTTTAAATACTGGAAAGGACTAGATGAAAGGAAGCTTCGAAGCCTTCGACCACCACCTGAATAGCGATTAGGCCAGGGTGTGTAATTTACCTAACCAGATGCATATTTATTCAAGCTCACTTTTGTTCATGTGATTTCAGATTTGTTTTGGTCTCTTCAGTATTACAGTAAGGCTAAATCCATGCACTTGTGGAACTGTCCATTTTAAAAGAACATGAAATCAGCCGCTGACTCCTGCAAACTATTGTGTATGGACTCCAATGAAATAAGCCTATGAAGCTGAATTACACTGGATTGCTGCAGTAACTATACTGAAGAGGATCTATTAGTGAACATATTTTTTTGCATTATCTTCATACCAATATGTGAAGCTTGAAGACATCCTCGTGAAAAGGGTGTACTCTAGAAGATTTTGCTTAATCCTCAATTCTGAAAGTGAAGAAGTGTCTATTAATAGTGACTCTCAGCTTTTCTGAGAAAGCTCCATGCTTTTTATAAGCACTTAAGAACAGTTACGTATAACAATCAGACATTTAAACTGCAACTCTTCATGAAGGAGTTTTTGATCTATGAAAAATAGATGTACTCTATTTTTTCACATCACAGAAGGTGCAATCATTCACTTCTGAGCACTACTGAAAGTGAGTTCTCTTAAAGAAATTTAGTAGCAAATGTAAAAAAATAACACAAGAATTTTTGAAGTTGATTGTTAGCATCTATGATTAAAATGATATGTTTTATTTATTTTGTTAGATGTTCAATATTTTCTATGAATTTATAAATACTTAAAAGCCAAAGCCAACTTTAGATGCATTACAAATGTACATGATTCATACTCATTAATATACATTTAATTGATGTACAGACCTTTTATTTTCATAATGCAAATACAAAATACTATACAATGATACATTTTTATTGCACTGTAAGGATAGATGTGTATGGTTAAATATTGTCTGATTTATGTTAATTAAAATAAGTTTTATTGAAAGGTCTCACCTGAGAGTAGTAAAATAAACAAAAAAGGTATACTGTCTAAGCAACAGAGCTGCAGTACTTATCTCTCACAATCCTTGTGATGACCGTATGATCTTCCCTTTGATTAAACAAAAAAGAAGTTGGAACCTTAATTTGTTTCCACCCCCCTAAAATTTTATAATTAAGCTCCCTATCAAAAGTCTGCCTTATTTTATACAGTATTTCTACAAAGCATTCCACAGCATAGATGAGGGGAGTAATACTAAATATTTAATGAATTTCCACATTTTATAGCCTATGTATTTTCCTCTGCAATGATAAAAATCTTTACTCCATAAGTTTGTAAAGGCTGTGTACCTTCACAATTTGAATGAAACATTCACAGCGAAACACCAGAAAATAATAAAATGTATATTTTAAGAAGTGTCAAAGTTCTAGCCATTTCATTTGGAACATTTTCTTTATTTATTTTTTTAATTTGCACACTAGCAGATAGAGATGTGAAATTAAACAATTTCTTTTAAACATATCACAGACTTGCTATTTTTTCTTTTGTTGTACTTTGATTGGCATCCAAACTAAAGGTATAGCTCAAGGCGACATGATGTAGACATGCACTGTGAGTTCAAATCCTGGTCTTGGTGATTTTCCCAACATGTCTGTTATGGTGATCAACTATCCTCTGCCTCTGGAAGAAGAAACAACCATGTAGTCAAGCTGCAGCCCTGGCCTACTTCTTTGCTCTACTATGGCTTTCTCTGTCATTTGGCAAGTTCCTGTGTCTCTCTTTGCTTCTGTTCCCCATCTATACAGTGAAGCTAAGAGCATTTCCCTACTTTATGGGACCGTAGTGAAGACTAGAGATTGTGTGAGGTGTTCAGATACTGTTGTGCTAGGTGCAGTTACAAGTCTTAGATAGATGCCCTGTCATTTAATAGAGGGAATTGTTGAAGGGGAAAAAAGACATTGTAGACGAGGTTTATGACTCTAAAGGGGTATGCAAGTCAGGGAACTGAGGCACTGGTGCTTGAACAAGTTGGGTGTCTGGTTTAAGTAACAATGCTGATGTGCCTTCATACTAACAATCTTGATACTGGTTCATTGGGATTGGTGCTCTCTTCTACTGTTGTTGTCATGTTGCATTCTGGATACCTACCCCGCAGTTTCCAGCACAGCTCCTTGAAACTGACTTGAAGGAGAATTCACAAAACTGTTAGGAAACTTTTGAAGGACTGTGAGGAAAAGGGTCAAACAAAGATGAGGAGGACCAACCTCACACCTGATACATTTTCTGACCATTTTCTCTTGGAGCTCCTAAAGAGCATTATGCAAGTGTCTCAGATTAGCCTAAGGAAAGCACTGAAGGGTGTATTACCAAAGTTGGTGGACAGGCAGCGATGAGATGTTAGATTAGTGCTGTAGCTCTGTGCATTACTGATTAAAAAGACCCAGCACTTCAGGCCTGTACCACAGCTCCAGCTTTGTGTGGCTGAGCTGAGTCCTGAGACAACCAGCTCTGGCTTCAGGGACACCAGCTCTGGCTGCAGGACACCCAAATGGAGAAGGAAGCCTCTTTACTTCTTTAGCGTCTTTTGTCCAGGCTTGGCAGCATCGGACAACCACAATGACAACTCTGCTCAGAAGGGAACATGGAGACAATGTGCTCCAGGGGAACTGCTTGCCCTGATATTTTGCCAGTCTGTTGGACATTAAAACAAGCACTTGTATGAGCTTGGGGAGTCTTCAGTGGGTGCTACTGTTGTGGATGTTTCCTTGGATCTCGATGGTGAGCTGGGTGTAAAGATTTGGGCTTCCTAAACTTCATGACACAATAATTTATTCTGTGTCTCCACATCAAGCTCAGAAAGGCATTAACAGAACAGGCTGTAGCCCTATGATGATGCAAGCTTCTTGCATAAAATATAGCTGAAGTTTTCATAGAGCGTGATACCAGAATTTTTAAAAAGTGCCCTTCAAAAGCAGGTAGCAGGACATGCAACTGCAGAATCAGCCTTCCTTGTGTCTCCATCTGCATGGTGACCTGGCAGACCAATCAGTAGCTATTAGTTATTTTGCAATAGAATCAGGAGTCCCAGATGCAAACTGGATCTCCACGATGCTACACACTGTGCAGACACAGGACAGAAGATGGCCCCTGCCCCAAAGAATTTATAAAGCTATACCTCGAGTACACAATACGAACAGATGTAGGGAGGCTGAAGGTGAAGTGGAGATGTCTGCTGACTCTGCCATTAGCAACAGAGCTATGATGACACCTGCACTTTGAGATTGGGATACTATGTGGGAAAGGACAAGCCAGGTGGTGGGTAGGCTATGAAGTTAGGAAATAGCAAGACTTGAATCAGCTTCTGCACAGGCAGAAAGCAAAGCTTTTGACACTGGATGCTCTGACTCCTGTTAGCACCTCCTGCAGAGGTGGCCAGGAGAAAGGAAGAGAAAAGCATGCTATTGTATCAGGGGAGGTTCTATTTAAGCCCACAGTGAATGAAGTTTTGAGCCCAGGGTGTGGGCTTTGTTTTGGAGTAGATTGGGAAAGAAACTTGATCATGCCTGATTGTAAAGGACGAGCTACCTTTGAGGTGTAGCAGATGCATAACAGCAGAGATCATGAAGGGGACATTGACTGCAGCACAAACAATTGCATTACAACTGTGTCAGCAGCAAATCCTACTGCAGTGTATGAAGGAATGGATGTCCCCCTCTAACCTTCCACCTCCTCCAGGAACTCCATCCCTTCCTTGTCTTATACTCATCATTTCATCTTATTCTTCTCTTCAGGTCCTTGCCCTATTCAATACAAGCACATTTTTGTCTCCCCCATTGTGAAAAATACATCCTTAATCCTTTGCCTCTCCAGCTCTTTCCCCATCTCCAAATGTATAGGAAACTATCTACAACTTCTGCAGTTGGCTTCTTCTTCAGTTCAGTCTTTGGCTCCCTACACTCCTGTCTCTGCCTTTCCACTGAAACTGTTTAAATGTTCTCTTCCTAGACACAGCCCAAGAACTCAGCTCTGTGTCCTCCTTACTCTCTGGCTCACCTTTGACCAGTCCCAACTTCTCAAAAGCTTGTCCTCCCCTAGCTTTTAGCCATTTTGGTTCTCCTGTCTCTCAAACAACATTTCTTTGGTGGATCTCTCTCTGCCTTTATCCTTCTTTTACTGGGCATCCCTCAGGCTCCATCTGTATGTAGGTGTACCTGTCCACAGGCATGGCTTCAAAAACCGTCTTTATCTTGATGACTCCTAAAGCTACCTGCCTTCCTCCATACATCTCTGACTTCTCTAGATGTCCAGATGGCAAGTTAAGTCCAACAGAGCCAATGCTTTTGAGCTTGTAGATCTTTCTCCACAATTCCTTTGTACTAGCTCTTAGTTTTCACTATTATTTTTAACTACAGAAAAATAATACAACAATTTTTCTCTTGCAAAGAACTCAAACACTCATAACTATGGATTTCTGTTTGAAATATCGGGGCTTATCTTGTGAATCATGTTTGCAGACCTAATAGTGCTAACTTTATATGGCACCCTGATACACCCTCAAAAGGATCTCATGGCTTCCTGGTTGAGAAGTGTGGAAGAAATCAAACTTCACATTGTGATTGAATCAGAACTGACAGAACCAGCTTTTCTTTATTTAGGGCTATGCTGTGATCACAGGGAGGATTTCATACAGCAAGGGGAATCACCCACTTGTCTGTTTCAAAGGAATCCTCCTCCTCCTCTCTAGGTTTTCAAGCATTTTTATACTTAAGACAGATAAAGAGAAAAAAAAATACAACCTTGGAGAAACTAAAACAAGTTTACTTAATTGGACATCTGTGCACAGGGTAATAAGACATGCAGGATTTCTTATCTCAAAACATGTAACTGAAATAAGCAGTATCAGCACTTCTGGTCTCTGTCTGCCTTTCTAGTCAAGTAGGCCAGAAGCCTGACTAAATTTACTCCTACATTCCCTAATTTTCTTTTTCAACAAGTTAGATATTTATAGTCATTAGCTTTTCAACTTCTAGTTTTTCTTTCTCTTTACTTTCTGCTATTTCAACATACAAATTATATACTTCGTTTCTGGTTGATGAGCTATTCCTCACTTGCTTGGCAGCACAGCTTAAGCAACATTGTATTATCATAAACACTAGGCATACTCCAATAAAAACAACAAACAATATTAACAAACTATGAATGACGGTAGAGCCTAAGGAACTGAAAACAGAGCTAAACCAATTCAAATTCTAACTATCTGACTCATGCAGTTTAGCTGCTTCTTTTTGAATATGTTTACTTAAATCCTGGATTTCTTCTGAATTATTGGGAATATAAGTACAGCCTTCTTTACCTATTAAAGCACAGGCTCCTCCTTTGCTGGCTAGTATATAATCTAACAGAAGTTGGTTTTGCAATGTCATTTGCCTTATTTCCTTCATTTCTGTATTTATTTTATCAAAATTATCAGCAGTAGCATTAGCAATCTTTTCCAGAGATGCGGCAACTTTGTTTATCTCGGACATAGCTAAGCCTGCCCGTAGCTGGGGAACATTATACCCCAAAACCTTTGATTTTCTGTAATTTCGCGAACATTGTGAATTCTTCCTTTAGGTAAGTGAGATTTAATAGTAAAGGCAGCATACGCTGCGGAGACATAGCACGTTCATCTCCAACCGGAGAAAAGATTTTTATAGGCCTTATCTCCACACACAAAATAGTGACCAGCTAGTGCAGTATGTCCACCTGTATTACAGCGTGGGGACATCATCCATTGTGAATAATAGCCTGAAAATTGACCTGCAGGGGAGTAGTTAGATATCCAGGAACCATTAGAAAACCAAGCACCATATCTCTTAAATTCTACCTCACTTACTGGCTCCTACTACAACACTAGATCCATTACAGGTCCAACAGAACTTTCCAGGGGTGGCATAAGCTAATCGTAAATAGTCAGACCAGTTGCAACTTACATTCTGCCAAGTTTCATTTCCATGAAAATCTGAATAGTTGCATTCAAGGGTACCGGTATCATGGGTATTCCTCTGGTAGAATAGATAGGGACATGACTACACATCCAACAACGAGAGACATTTAAATCTATCCCAATTTGATTAACTAAAGACAAGAACATATTTTCATGAAATGATCTTCTTTGTTGGTGCAGAAGTGTAGTTTGGTTTACAGAGTTTCTTATAACTGATGAGTCAAGTTCATACAAGATGGCCCAAAAAGAAATACTGAGAACTACCCAAATCATGACTCATCAACTCCACCTGGGGAACCAAGAACTAGGTAGAGGCCTTTTTCCTGTCCCGAAGGGCATAGTGGTATCGTTGAGGCACATCTTCTTCACGCTGTAGTGGCAAATCCTCTTTGCCAGTAGGCGCTTGGCTCACTACTGGTCTTGAGCTCTCCTGCTGGCAGGCGCTAGGCTCACTACCAGTCTGTGGAGGCTGATTACAAGATAGATATGGAGGAGACTCTAGGTCTACCGGGGCTGATGTTTTCTTACTGTGTGAAGCATGGATCCGTGTCTGGAATCCTTGACACTTTATTGCAGTGTTGGTGGTCAGGAGTACCTGGAATGGGCCTTTCCAATGAGGTTCCAGCGATGACTTTTGTTGATTGACTTTTATATGGACCCAATCTCCAGGCAGGATAGAATGGAATGGCACGGCTCATCTGGTTCTTTGGGGAGAGCTGCCTGTACCTGTGAATGAAAAGCCTTAACACACTTCATTAGTGCCTTAAAATAGCCCAGAATAGTATCATCAAGTGAATGTATATCGCAAAAGTGGGAGGCAACAGGTGGCGAGGCGGGGAGCCTCATGGGTCTTCCCATTAGAATTTCATGTGGGCTAAGCCCAGTCTTTTGGTTGGCAGTAGATCTCATACTCATAAGGGCTATGGGAAGTGCATTTGGCCATTTTAGGTGAGTCTCAGCATAAATTTTGGCCAGTTTATTTTTCAGAATGCCATTTTGGCGTTCCACTTGGCCCGAGTCCTGTGGATGGTATGGGCAATGAAAGTTCTGTTGGATCTACAGGACTTTGCAGATTTCTTTCATTATCTGTCCAGTAAAATGAGTTCCTCTATCAGAGTTTAGGGCTAAAGGAATACCAAACCTTGGAATAAAGTCTCTGAGCAACTTTTTGCTTACAGTGATGGTGTCAGCTTTTGCACATGGGTAGGCTTCTACCCATCCAGAAAATATACGTACAATAACAAGAACATATTCATAAGAACAACATTTCTGTATTTGAATAAAATCTAATTGTAAATTTACAAACGGTCCCCAAGGTAGGGGATGTGCTGCCTTCTTTGTTTTTACAGTCTTTCCCATATTATGGGCTTGGCAAATAGGACAGGTGTGGCAGTACTGTTGAGCCACAGATGGAAAAGTTGGAGCAAACCAATCAAGCTTAACAGCTTCTATCATCCCACCTTTGCTCACATGTGCCATGCCATGGTGTATGCGAGCAAGATGAGGAAGAAGGACCATTGGGACCACCGGGCGGCCGTCTGGGGAGTGCCACAAATGGTCAGGGTGTAACAAACACCCAGCCAGTCTCCATGTATGTTTCTGTGGTTCTGGAGCCTGATCTTGGAGGGCAACGTCGTGAAGACTTGCCAATGGAGACTGGTCAGTTGAAATAGACAAAAACACAGGCATAGCCTGAGGAGTGGAAATAGCCATGGCTTTGGCAGCAGAGTCTGCCAGAGCATTCCCATGTGTAACATCATCATAAGGTTTCTGGTGAGCTTGGCATTGAATAATAGCAACAGCAGAAGGTAATTGTAAAGCATTCAACAAGGCATTTACGTATGGACCATTACTAATCTTGGCACCTCCTGAAGTGAGGAAGCCTCTTTGTTTCCAAAGTTGACCATAATCGTGTACAATACCAAAAGCATAGCGAGAATCAGTATACATATTAACAGAGGCACCAGAAGCTAGGGTGCAAGCCCTGGTGAGGGCCACAAGCTCGGCAACTTGAGCTGCATACACATTAGGTAAGTGATGGCTTTCTATAACATCATATTGGGAACATACTGCATATCCTGCAACAAGTGAACCTTTTGAGTTTCTTTGACATGCTCCATCAACATAGAATACTAGATCTGGGTTTTGCAAGGGGTTGTCCTTTAGATTGTTAGGTGAGCAGTAACAAAAATGTAATCATGGGGTTCACCATCTGAAGGGGTAGGTAACAGGGAAGCAGGGTTTAAAACAGGGCACCTAGTTAGGGTGATATTTCCAGCAGAGAGAAGCAAGATTGCATACTTAATCTAGCATTTGAAAGGTGTTGGGTTTTTGTTTTTTGTAAAAGGGCTGCTACAGCATGTGGGACAGCAACAGTAAGGGGAGAACCTAATACAAGGGTGGAGGAAAGTTCAACAGTGACGGTAGCTGCAGCTACAGCACGGAGACATGGAGGAAATCTGGCTGCAACTGAGTCAAGAGCAGAGCTATAATAAGCAATGGGATAGTGCTTGTCTCCATGTGTCTGAGTAAGTACTGCAAGTGCAAATCCATCCTTTTCATGACAAAAAAGAATAAAAGGTTTAGTATAAGCGGGAAGGCCTAAGGCAGGAGCTTGCAACAGAGCTTGTTTAATAGAGGCAAAGGCGGCTTCAATCTTTGAAGTCCAGGGTAAAGTCTCAGGGTTATTAACAAGAGTCAGATTTTGCAATGGCTTGACTATAGAGGCATAGCCGAGTATCCACTGATGGCAGTAGCCAGCCATGCCTAGGAAGGTATGCATTTGGGACACAGCAATTGGTCTAGGGATTTTAAGAATAGCTTCTATTCTGGAAGAGGAAAGCAGTCATTCTCCAGCAGAAATATCATGACCTAAATTGTGGACATGAGGAAGACAAAGTTGTAGCTTTTCTTTAGATGCCTTATGGCCTTTTAGGGCAAGAGAGGTGAGGAGAGTTAAAGAATCAGTTTTATAGGCTTCAAGGGAGGTAGATGCCAAGAGCAAATCATCAACACATTACACAAGCACAGAATTTTGTTTAAATATTATGTCATCTAGATCTTTCTTCAGAATTTGAGAAAAAAGAGAAGGGGATTTAGTATAGCCCTGGGGCAACTGCTTCCAGGTATACTGAAGTCCTTGATAGGTAAATGTAAAGAGAAACTGGCTATCAGGGTGTATAGGAATAGAGAAAAATGCAGAACACAAGTCCACAACAGTAAAATAACAAGCATTAGGAGGAATATAGGACAAGATATTAGCTGGATTTGGTACAACAGGAAAAGTAGGTAAAACTGCAGAATTTACCGCACGAAGGTCTTGTACAAAGCAATGGGTATTCTTTCCAGGTTTTTTACAGGAAGAATAGGCGTATTACAAGGGCTCTTAGTCGGGACAATGATACCTTGCTTTAAAAGGGCAGTTATAACAGGGAGTATCCCTTCTTCAGCTTCTGGATGTAAATGGTATTGAGCAACTTTGGGTAAAGGCTTAACTGGGTTTAATTTAATTTTTACAGGCTGGGCAGTATGGACTTGTCCTACTTCATTAGCATGCTGGAACCAGAGAAATGGAGGGACAGCTTTTATGATTTCTTCTTGCAACACAGAAAGATCAGGGAACTCAGGTTCAGGAGGTGAGCTAGCTAAAGTGGCAAGTACTGCTATCTCATTATCACAGGGGACATCTAAACAAACACCATTAGGAGAGCAAGTTTACAAAGCAAATCTCTGCCTCATAAATTAACAGGAGAACAGGGACTAAGGAGAAAGGCATGTTGATCAGAAACAGGACCAAGAGAAACATGTAATGGTTGGGAAACAGGATGAGGAACTATTTTATTTGAAATTCCTACAGCGTTTACAACAGCAGAGAAGAGGGGAGTTGTGGAAAATTCTTCAGCTCCAAGAGTAGAGCAGCTTGCACCGGTGTGTACCAAACATTTTGTAGAGATGCCATTTATCACGCAGGAAACAAAAGGATCATCTTGATTAAGTGGGAGAAGTGGGGCTGTGATGATGTTACTATTCCTCAGGCTGGCCTAACAGGAGGCTTTCTGGTTCGGGACAGAGAACTGAATGAGAGGAGGTGTTGGCGAGTTAAACATCATCTCCGGCTGGCCAGGCCAGTGAGGACATTAAGCCTTCCAGTGTCCTAGTTGGCCACAATAATGACAACTGTCATTATTTTGGGACTGAAATCTTCTTCGTCCCATCCCACGACCACATCCCCTGCCTCTGAACTGTCCTTAATGGAAACCTCAGTTTCTGCTCCTGCCTAAAGTCTGTAATTGTAATGACATTAGCTTAGTTTTCGTGGATTTCTTTTTCTTCTCCTGGCAGGTTGTACAATGATTTGCAATGGTGACTAGATCTGCAAATGGCTTAGTCTGCCAACCTACAGCAATTGTGCACAACTGTTTCTGGACTTTAGAAAGAAGTCCGTGGACAGAAGTGGAAGCAACTGCTTCTGGGGCAGTTTCAGCTCCATTTACAATACCAGAATGTCTTTCAAATACTAGTTTCAAGCAGTGCATGTAGTCTGCTGGGGATTCTCCTTTATTTTGTTTACAGTTATGTATTTTGGCCCAGTCAGTTTTCCTGGGGCAAATTTTAAGCACAGCCTTAAGAAGGCGTCTTCGGGCATCACTAAGTAATCTCCTATTCCCGGGTCTTGAGGTCAAGTAGCCTGTGCGATGAGGTGGTTGCAGACCTCAGAGGGCAGAACACTTCTCATTAATTGGTTCAAATCTGCCCATGTTGGATTATAACAATGGATTACAGTGTCTAATTCATCTCTAAATTTTTGGGGTTCCTCTCTGATGTTGGGAAATTGTTTAACAAGTTTTAGGAGATCTCCTGGGGTCTAGGGAACAGGGACTGTGATTGCCCTGGAAGTTGGTGTAAAGGCGTAAGCTGAGCCTTTTTAGATTTTAAAGAAGGGCCTGGACCATATTGAGTACCAGACCTTAAACAAGAGGAGGGGGTTGAGATTTCAGGAGACAGATGCCATGCCTCCGGTGGACGTGGGCATGCCCCAGGAGCAGGTGACGGTTGTTGAGTGATAGTTTCCTGGTAAGGTGGGCTAATCCTGCTGGAAGAGCCTATTTGGTTACTTTGGACTTTTTCAGGTTCAGATTGTGCCTGGGACTGATATGGGGGTGGCACATTAAGAAAATCAAATATATCTTCTGCAGATTCATTCTCAGTTATTTGTGGATAAAGTTGTTTTGGTGCTGATGGTACTATTGATGTGGGTCCCCCTTTTGGTGCACTTTTCTGTTTTAATTCCTTTATCTGAGATTTCAGTTTCTCTTGGGAGTCCTTAAGACTCTGAACTTGAGATCATAGAATCATAGAAGTAGGGTCGGAAAGGACCTTGTAGATCTTCAAGTCCGACCCCCTGCTTGGGCAGGAGAAAAAACTGGGCTCAAATGATCCCAGCTAGGTAGGCATCAAGCCTCCTCTTAAAGACCCCCAGGGTAGAAGCCAGCACCACTTCCCTTGGAAGTTGGTTCCAGATCCTAGCCACCCTAACTGTGAAGTAGGATTCTTGACGTCTTTTGAAAGCTTCTTCATACCAATCAAAAACTGTGTCCCGCTGAGTCTGTGGTATATTACTACCTCTTAACTCAAGATCTCTGCAATGTTCCCTCTAGGGGAAACTGCCGGCTAAAATCATCTCTAGTATACCAGTTCCATTTGTCTAGAAACTTACAACTTTTATGGCCATAGTGCATGTACATGTACAATGCTGGAGTCCCTTTTGGCGGAGCTGGTATGTCTTTAGACTCTCCGCTCCCCATATCTTTAAACTCAATTCACACTGGTCTTTCATACAGGAATGGCTTATTGAGGGTGTCCAGTTAGGCTGTGAGATTTGCTAGTGGCACAGAGATGCTGTGGCTAATATCCAAAGACAAGACTCCACTGCAATAACAGCATACAATGCAGTTACTCACGGTTAGACACGGCTCATTTATGAGGGTGGGGAAAGGGTAAACCTGTCTACTGAGTCATGAGGTTCCACTTGGGCCCCCTTGCATTCAAAACTGCCCTTCCAGACAGCCTTGGGGTGGCTGAACCCAACCTTAGTCTCAGACCTGGTCAGTGGCTCATATTTCTCAATTCATACAAGGGAATTTCTGTGTTGAGGCATGAGGTTCAAGAGCATTTCTTTAGTCTCAGCCTTGGTCAATGGTTATCGTGGAAAACACTCACACTTTAAGAGTTTCCACCTTGCACCCTTGCTTTCAAAGATCACACAGAACAAATCTGTTGTCTTCGGGGAGGCTGCACAAGGTTTCCATTCCTGGCCTCAGAGAGACCTCATGGTTCTTTACAGAACTTAATTCACACGGGGAAATACTTTCATTGACAACAGCAACACAGAGTCTTTAACCTTAACTCTTTCTACTCACAGTTACCACTTACAGAGTGGGTCTGACACTTCTGGCAGAAAAAATGTTCAGATAGGGTGAGCCTCAAGCAGTGAATCAGGAAGACACAGAGACAGACTCTCACTGAAAAGCTCCAATAGAGATTTCAAAAGGTCTCTTACCTTGGTTTGGTGCCAGGACTTCAGTGAAGAGATGTCTGTGTCCCAAATGATCACTCTGGGCATCTCTATCCAAGTCACAGCATCAAACTGTGGAAGAAATCAAACTTTGCATCGTGATTGAATCAGAACTGACAGAGCCAGCTTTTCTTTATTTAGGGCTACACTGTGATCACAAGGAGGATTTCATACAGCAAGGGGAATCACCCACTTGTCTGTTTCAAAGGAACCCTCTTCCTCTCTAAGTTTTCAAGCATTTTTATACTTAAGAGAGAAAAAAAAATATGACCTTGGAGAAACTAAAACAAGTTTACTTAATTGGACATCTGTGCACAGGGTAATAAGACATGCAAGATTTCTTATCTCAAAACATGTAACTGAAATAAGCAGTATCAGCACTTCTGGTCTCTGTCTGCCTTTCTAGTCAAGTAGGCCAGAAGCCCGACTAAATTTACTCCTACAGAAACAATGTCCTAAGTGAGCAGTTGGGGTTAAGGATCTTCTTTGCTAAGTGTTGGAGCCTTGATCCTCAACCAGGGATGCTATCTAATATAAAAATAAAGCAATAATGTGGAATGGTGCAGATACTCAGAAAACTTGCTGGCAATCTTGTAATCTACCATGCAGTTCAAGGAACAGGTGCTTCACAGAGGAATCAGGAGCTGGACTTCTTGTTTTGTCACGAAACATGGAGTCTCTAACTCCTATAAGTCATCTTACTGCCCTCTTCCAAGGAGACCTGGAAGGAGAGGTAATGAGTTGGCCACGCAGCTGCCATGTGATTTATTTTCCAGGCAACATTATATCATTTTCCATATAAATGAGCCTAGTGTAATCTGCTGTAATTTTCCATCTCAAGCTATGAGCAGTCCTTCAGTTACATGAGAGCTCATGAGTGATTCACTGAAAAGGCTCATTTTAACTCCATTAGCCCAGAGATTCATCATAGCATCACCAGCCCATCTAGGTCAAATGGAAAGACAACAAGAGCAATGTACAGGTCACCAGCATCTCAACATCTAAGGGCCAGCATTTCTCCATAAGCTTCAGCAAGGTACTGTATTGTAGTAATTTGCCCTTCTTTAATAGAAGTGTGATGCATCATCCTTGAAAAGGGCTGATCAATACAATTCCCTGAAATGCACACTGAGACTACTGCCATTGCTTTGTAGACGGAGCCGTGCTAACTAGCCTGCTGCCCCAGGCAGATTTACAGCCACATGGATGCACAATATCTCATCTGACATAAAACAGTCCATCACAATCACTTAATTTGCGGCCTCTGAATGCTGCATTGTTTGTTCCTTCAACTGTCTAAATCTCATCGTTGCCAGGGACTGATTAGGACTAAATGAAACCCAGATCCACCAATGCGTCTGCCCTCCTCCAAGAGCTCTTCCTACCCTGGAGAGACCCTGGGGATTATACTTTTCTTCCTTCTTCAGCCTGGCAACTCCTGCTCTCTCCACCAATTAGAAAAGTCTTTTTCTCTCATGTCCCCCCCCAACCCTTCCCTTTTCTTTATAACCTAGCAGCTATCTGCTGGCATTTCTGCTCTGCTATAGCTCTTTTCATTTCACCAGTGCAAAAAGGGCAATAAAAGTGACTGAACTGTGTACCTGGGAACTCTCTCTACCTAAGAAGAAACACAGGTTGTATTGTGGCTCTACCAAACACCGCTTACTCTCTTCTATGAGGGGAATGTAGCAGTCTTCAAAGCTTGAATTATTCCTAAGAGACCTTGGCTGTTCAGCATAATTTAAAGCAGTCTTGAGGCCTGAGTCAAACACAGTTAAGCCAGACCCAAATATAAGGCCATATAGATTTATATTGCTTCTTCTAACCTCCTCCTCTCAGCAATCTCACTCTCCCCTTCCTCTCCAGCTGCCACTCAGGGATTTTTCTCACCTGGTCCACAGCTCAGTGATCAGGAACGATGAAAGCTACAAAGGTGACTTAGACCTATGTTAGAGAACCCTAGAAGAGCCTGTCTGTATCTATTAAGAGCTTTCTTAAACCAGAGCTGAAAGCAATGATCAATAGGAGATGGAAAGACGGAGGAAATTAGCAGATGTTTGATATAAAGTGGGAGGTAAAAACAAACGTATATTTAAGCAGCCATGAAGAGAATGTTATTTTACTTTTTAAAAGCATTAGGGTAAAAACAGCATCTCTCCAGTTGCAGGTTCTGTTTCTCTGGTCTTCCCCTGGAGCACTTGACTTTGCTCTACTCTCTCTAGTTTTCTCTCAACAGTCTAACCTGCCAGGCAACAAACTTTTCCCAATGGAGATGTCAGACTTTTAATCCAGACATTCCTTTCCCTTTGGTTCCACTCTAACAAACAGCATGTTCGTATAGGAAAGCCAGAGAGAAACATCCTATCCCACAGCCCTTTGCATTACCTAGGGACAAGCTATCGTTATTAGTGCCAAAGGCCTGAGAGTTACATCATGTGTTTGCAGTTTGGGAAATGGTGGCCCCGGGGGGATGTTTAAGGCAAAGAATTTTCTGATAAACATCTGTATTTTATTTCTTGTTTGAGGCAAAAAAGTGTACAAGTGTCATGCTGGGGAGACTCCAAACTGGTGGCAGTGGAGCCCTTCAGGGTTTTATGTCTCCGCACTTTTTTCCTAAAATTCTCCCATTGAGGTTTATGCTGCTGCAGCTGTGTTTGTGGTTATGGCAGTTAAGAGTGTGGACAAGGTCTCTTTGGCTCTCACTGTGTTTGCTGGCATGGGACTAGGTGTCTACACTGGAAAAAAATGAAGAACTTGCCTGACATTACTCCCAAATGGAGACAAGCCTGCTCTGAGCAGCTTTTGACAGCACAGTGTCTACACTCCAGTCCAGTCGGCAATTTTTTTCACACAAATAATTCACATGATTGTAAGCTCCAGTGTAGGCTGCACAATGATAGGTTCTTTTTCTTCTGGGATTTGTCTTTAAGGCCTCATATTCAGACAGAATAAGACTCAGCTATTCAATGAAGAAATCACCCATTAAGAACTATTTCCTCCTTTTGCAGGATTCAGTGTTTTGATTTACTGTGCTGGTGCTAACAATCTGATTATCACTTTAGATACCTGAGAATAATAAGACAGCAAGGAGGAACTGCAATGATCGCCTGTCTAATGTGGCAGAAGTACTGAATTCACCAGCAAGTCATTCTAGAGAAAATCTCAGACCTTTCAGTAGGCAGGTGCAGAATGGCCAGTAGTAAACTCATTATTACAACAAAAGAAACAAGGCTGACACTGTTCAAACTACTGCTCTGACATACAAACCAGGCTTTCATACGACAATTTTCCACTGGCTGATCTGAAAATAAAATTCACCTGAAATGGAATAGATGTCTGTTTTTGTGCTCCACTGCCCTTCTGTATGTCTGCCTTTACTTGTCTCAATAGAGCTATCAGTGTAGCATGAACAAGGTGGAATTCAAGCAATAACAATGCTCCTATACGTAAAGAAAAGAAAAAATAAAATATTCTATTAATCCCTTACTGGGAGCTTGGAAAAAGAAAGCACCGGAGAATATACAGTCAATTGTGCCCCTTCTGTGAGACTAAGAGGGTTTGATTCATGAATCTCTGTGTGGAGCACTTTCAAATGAAGTCTCAGAGCTGTTCGCAAGCTGCAAAACAAATAATCTCTCTGCTGAGGTGTGACATCATGCCTCCAAGGTACAGTGCTCCCAAGGGCTCTTGTTAAACCATATCAGGATGGATTGCATTTCACTGACACAATGTTTGGATAGAGAAAACAAGCCTTTGCGTTCCTACAGCGCATCTGCTCAGTCAATCCTGGTGGGTCAGAACACAGGGGGAATTGGAGTGTTTCACGTTCTTCTTTGCTGAAGCTGTGACCCTGAGCTAAATGCAGTCCTGGTACAATTCCACTGTGTGATAGTTCCAGCTGCCTGTACTGAATATTGAAAGTGCAAAGCATCTCCAACAATGTAATTATACTGCTCCCTTATTCATGGTCTTTCCTCTGAGAATGTAAAACCCACAGCAAACCCCAGTGAATTTAGCCTCACAGGACCACTGATGCTTCTTACAAATGGGGCAACCAGGATACAAAGGGGGCCCAGACCCTCAAAGGTAATGAGCTGCCTAACTCCAATGCAAAGCAACAGGGTCTTAGCCTAAGAGACTTGCCCAAGGTTATGTGGTAAGTATAGAACCTAGGTCTTCTGACTTTCCAAGCCAAGCTTCAATCTCTTGGTCATGTTTTTTTATTCTTAGGAGGTTGCTCCAACTCCATGGAACAATTTCCATTAACTTCAGCAGAGATTGGATCGTGCTCAAATACCTAGGTATTGTACTGATTCTGCCATGCAATATCTGGCATTTATGCTATGTCTCTTGGACAGCCAGTAGACAATATCCAAGCTGTAATAAGCCCGGATAAATGCCACAAATTAGCTTGAAAACTAGAATCTAAAGGTGGGTAGTAAATAGAGGGGTTCTGTAGTCATGTATGCAGTTTACAAGAGTAAACCTGTTTCATGTCAAGTGGTATATCCAAACCCTTTATGCCTCAGTGGGAAATTTGGAGGATTCATGCCAATTGATAACACATTCTATAAACCAGAGATGCTTGCTGAAATTGGAATCTATCTTTGCTTGATTTCTTCCCACCCTTCTCAAGTGGGAACTCATAATGTAATTATCGCTAATAATAAGATAATCTGTCATATTTCATTTCACAGTAATTAACAGGAGTCATTTCACTTCTCCCAGGACAGACTGCATCAGCTCACAACAACGATACTGAGCAGTTTAGGACAGGAAGTAGAAAAGTTTACTACCTCCCTTTGAAACCAAGGTAATTTTTTGCCAGAAGGTAGTTACTTAAATGAGAATTAGGTCATGTCTCTCTACTATTTCAAAGTGGGATCTTTATGTAAATCTTTTAGTGGAGCTCATTACATAAGCTTGTCTCAGATAAGCCTGCTCCTTTTCCAAGATGCTGAATGCCAAGTTTCAGCCTGGAGCGCATTTTACAGTGAAGGAGAATAATGTCGTCTTAGTCATGACACAATATCCTCAATCCTGGAAGGAGATGCATTGTGTCTTCAGCCATAAAAGTGAAATGGAATCTTCTTGACTGATTTCCTTAATAGTGCAAATAGTGTTACAAGTCGTGGTTTGTGCCCACACCTGGGAATGCATCATTGTATCTAGAAAGGCATTCTCCTTTTTTTTTTGCAGATTGTTTTACAATGCTTTTCATCTATAGCTCCCACAGTGCTCCACAAAGCGCCAACATCCTTATTTCACAGATGGGGAAATCAAGATGCAGAGAAGAGCAGTGGCTGTCTGATTCCATCCACAGGACAATGACAGACCCAGGCCTGGAGCCCAGCCCTCCTGACTGCTAATCCACTGCTCTGTTTGTGGGTCATCTTGCTCCAAGAAGTGATTTTGACATGGTCAGTCTCCTCATGCCCTTTCAAAGCTGCATTACAGAGGTGAGTTGGAACAAAACCTGAATGTAGTCCCACATTCTCACGGACTTCAGCAGGTCTTTGTGAGCACAGGAATTACTTTCTGAGGGCACATGAGGGTCTCATCTGGTCCTTTGTTTAGTCCCCAACAGCATCAGGTATTTCTGAGGGAGATGCAAGAAATCCCAAGCTTTGCAAATGTGAAGTAACTTACTGAACAAAAGAACTGCCTTCCTTATCCTCAGCAAGCAGCATTAAGCATAAAGTTTTTTTGCAGGTTTTCAAACAAACTTAAACTAGCTTTGTTTTTGGTACATAAATGAGATAGCAGTTCAATCTCTCTTATCAGTACAGGTGTGAGGGAGCTTGGGAGGCAGCTCAGCTTATACACACACTTAAAGTTACTGGACGCTTTACAGCACATACAGCATCAGAACTGGCTTTTGATGTTACCTTGAGAGAAAAAGAAAAATCTGCTTGTCTGAGTAAACTGTTGCCAGTGAAATATCACAGCAGACTGAAATCTTGCATACCCAATACATCCTGGCAGACACGGTTTGAATGTCCTGTCCTGCATTATGACAAATACCTGACAAGCCACATTCAGACAGTAGAAAGCTCTTTCCACTCTGCTGTCCTAGGAAGAAATGGAGAAAAAAGCCTGAATATGTTTTAAAATAAGCTGCTTGAGTAGGAAATGTTCTCTGAAGCATATCAGAGTACACACCTAAGACTGTTCGTTAATTAAACATCAGTGACATATTTAATGCTCTCTATACGTTAACAACATGGTATTTGTATTGCCTTTGCTAAAATCAGAGGCTGCTCCTACAGGAATGATTGAAGAAGTTAGAATTACACATGCAAACATTGGCCCCAAGTAAAGCCCCTTTTCAAAGATATTAGATCATATTCTGGACTCGGTTACATAGGAGTTGCTCTGCTGATTGCATCCCTTACTCCATGGTTTAGCTTAGGTCAGGATCTGACTCCTAAGGATACTGTTTACCCACAGGTCATTCTTTAAGATCATTTTGGCTTCCTGGGAAAGTCTGATCTCAGACACAAATTTACATTGCAATATCTTGGGACTCCAAATGTCAGTGCTAAGTAAAGTTCAGATCCATCATATCCATTTTGATTATCCTTTCCTCTAGAGATTTTCCGAAAGCTGAGCACTAGCACTGTGAATTCATGCACGTGTCTCACACATGCGTAAGCCCACAGAGCTAAAGGATAAGAACACTCTACAGGCTTAGCTCTGCACTAACACTACCAACATAAGTGATGCTATACCAGTAGTGAAACAGGGCTCCATCTTTTGCTACTGAGACCAGATCCATTTGCAAAAGGTGCTTTGGGCACTGACAGATGTTACATTTATTATCTGATTATGTTACTTACATGGTAAATTGTAACATTCCACACATTCAACCAATTATGGCAAAATAAAATGGCAAACCAGCCACAAAGAGTTTCCACATTTAACATGGATTGTCTTTGTGATAGGTCTGTATTGTGCCTTGAGTGTGTGGTATGTGTCCCACACCTAGGGCTGCCCTGTTTTTAGGATGGGCATAAAATTCTTCAGATCCCAATATCCAATGATATTAACATCTGGCAGAAGCCTTACTGTGTTGTTTGGGTTTTGTGTTTGCTTTTCTTTTATGAATCAACTCTTCATCTATCATCATGAAAAAATGGCACTCTGATCACTAGATGTAACCTACCTCTCCTGCTAAATGCCTAAGAGTGAAGCAATTCATAATGCTTTGACCAGCAAGACAGTATTTTCCATGATATGGCCAACTAAATTCTTTTTTTTGTGCTAAACAGACAGAAAAGTCTGGACTGTTTTTCACGCTATTACTACCCAGGCAAAGTTTGCTTTTCCACTGTTACAGAATTAGGTCACTCCTTCAATTAATCTTCTATTTCCCCTGTAGTACCTTTGCCATTTTAGCACATATGGTCTGACCTTTTTCCCCTATTGTCTCCCATACAACTGAAAACCGGAATGAGCCCCCTACCTGACAGCTCCAACCTTTTGGAACCATTTTTCTCTCACACGTATTTATCTATAAGATGCCACTTAAAAAGCATATAATATTACAATAATTAATAACAAACTATGGCAAATAATAACACCAAACATTATGAGCAAAACCATGCTTGGCATTCCTTTCTTCCAAACTACTCCCAAACACAGATTTGTCTAGACAAGTTTAATTCCATGCTCTTGCTATAAATAACATCGAGGGCATCTATAGTCTCTGCACTGTTTTTACTTTAGAACCTTCTACCAAAAAAATGTAGCCATTATTTTAGCTACTAAAGGATCCAAACAGTCTCAACCAGACTAGACTATAGTAATGTCAAGGTCCTGGGGAGATTTAAATCCCAGTAGCCCATTTTTACATAAAAGACACTAGTATCATAAATAAGGGTGTGTACAGAAGTAGCTTTTTTTGCCATTTAAAGTGCTTTATAGCTGTGCTGTGACTTAACAGATGTGCACAGCTTTACAGCACTTAAAAATGGATACAGTGCTTTAAATTAACCCTTGTTAAATGAGGTATTAAATTTGAAGCATTGTATTTTATGGCACTTTCACAATTTACGGCATTTAAATAACTTCTGTAGGTTGGTCAAATTTCTGACCAGTGGAGAAGGCCCAGGAGGCTACAAAGCACCCCTTGCCACCTAACCTGGAAAGTACAGTGAAGCTCAGAGGTCAGCTGCCTCATCCCCGCAACACTACACCTCTGTCATATTTAAGAGTGCTTTAACTTTATAATGCTATGAAAAGTGTTCTAAATTGCAGTGCTGTAAAAGTGCATGGAGCGCTTCTGTACATACCCATAAGGCAGCTAACAGGATACAACTCAGCAATTGCTGTACTTCGTAAGTTTTGTGCCTTTTTTGTAAGAGTAAAAAAGAAGTCTTGAGTTATTGCTAGATGAAGCAGATCATGTTGAGCATGTGCATCTGTTTCTGCCTCAGCATCGTTTTAGGACTTCCAGACACCTTTACTTTTCTCAAAGGCATATCACAAACCTAAGGTTAACGGATAGATGGATGCAAAGTAAAAGAGCAGGTTGTGAGCTTTATGATGCTAAGTCTAGAAATGGCTGCTATTGAATCCTGGTAGACATGAGCCGGAAATGTATGTTTTTTTTTCAAACTGATGGGTTATGACTGAGGCTGTTATACTGCTGCTTCTAAGATCCCTTTCCCATGTGTCAACATGAGTGATCTCTGAGCATGCGCAGAAAATAGGGGCTTAGTGGAATTGGCATTAACTCATCATAGAAGGCCACGCACTTCCATGTATGGGAATGGGAGAGATGTGACCTTTTAGTGCATACTAGTGAGGGGATGTTGTTGAAGAACAAAGTTCATGCTCTGTAGGATCAGAGTGGAAAACTTGTAGCTCATAAATCAGATGGGAGCTTCCCTAAAACCAAGCCACTGAAATTTCATTGAGGCTCTGCAGGCAAAATGACACACATATTTTCATCTGCAAGCAGCGTCATCACAGGTCGATACTGTGACTTCCTTTTCTTTTACATCAGAGCAATCAAAGCCCTTTACCTCCCCTCTTCACTTGGTGCGAGTTAATAATAGAACATGTCGTGCAGGTTTGGAAGAGATTTTGCTTAGATATTACTCTTTGATAGTCTAGTACAGTAAAAGCCAAACTTTTTGGCAGGTGAGAAACAAATTAGCCCCTCACCCTCTCCAAGTGCCACTCCAATCCCCTTCCTCCGCCCGATCTGCTGCTCGGCTTCCTTCCCTCTAATCCCTACCTGATTTGCTGCTCTGCTTTTTGCCTTACATGCTGCTGCCTGTCCCTTACCCAGTCTCCTGTGTCACACACACAGGTTGCCTGTGCCACTTGTGGCACCCTGCCGCATGTCGGCCACCTCTGGCATAGTACATGGGGTAGGAAGCAGAGTCTACTGTATTTGCTGCATCAGTGGCTCTTTAGAGATTTGTTTTGCAGGTTCATTTCATGTGTAAGAGAGTCCAGGTGTAAACGGCCACTCCAGCGTACGGGAATTTGTAAGGGGGCTTAGAGCCATTACCTTGCAGTCCCTACACAGGAACAGAAAAGCAATGAATCCAAGCCAGACTCTACTTAAACATTTAAGCAGCTCATTGGGGCTTACTCGACTGGGCTGCTGATTATTAGGGACAGCCGTTTCACCCATGCAGCTTACTCAGGGTCTCTGTGCTCAGCCTTAGGGGCCACGTCTGCCTTGGAGGGCTTCTCTCTTTGCCAAACCGAAGGAGACAGCCGACAGCGGGCGGCTGTCGCTACCCGGTGGGTTTCACAGGCCCTGCCTGAGTCTGATCTCTGACAAGGGACCCGCAACCCGCACTGGAAAAGGGGGGGGCAGAGGTGGCTCGTTCTGCTGGTCGTTTGGCTCGCGGCCCGCGCTTCTCCAGTACCCGTGTACCGACAGCTCCGGCACACGCGGCCCTGCAAGCCCTAGCAATGGGGCTGGGAAAAGCCACAAAGCCGAGGGCTCCCGGCGGCTCCAGGCCTAGCGCTAACCAGCCCGGCCACCCCAAGGCCCGACAGGGCTACGGGGCCGGCGCCGAGACGCGGGGGGCGGCGCGCTGGGTCCCGCCCTCCGGGGCCCGCGGCTCGTCTGGGCTGAGGAAGCGCCGTCAGGCCCCGCCTCGCCTGTGCCGCCATTGTCCGGGGCCCGCACCGCCTGGGCCCCGGCCTCGGCCTCGGCCTCGGCCTCGCGGGGCCTGAGAGCCGGCGGCCGCCGGGAAGGCCGAGCCCGGAGCGGCGGGCGGGCCCCTGGAGGGAGCAGGTCGGGGCGGTGCTTCGGTGCCGTGCGGAAAGGACAGGGCCCGACGGCGCCCCCAGTCATGACTGCCCTCACCCAGGCAGCCCAGACAGGCGTTTTTCTTATCTTTTCTCTGTCTTTTTTTTAAAGTCAGTATGAAAAGCCCCGGCTTTAGTGAAGCTGGCCTGAAAGAAAACGAGCCCCGGCGGCGGGTAGAGGACAGCGTGGTGTCTCCCGCGGTAGAAACCTGGTTGCGTGGGGGACGGCGCAATCGCCTCCTCTTGACAAGGCGGCCTCTGGGCCCAACGGCATCGGGAAAACCCTAGAGGATGGGACACTTCCGTCTCCTCCATCTTTACAGTCGTGGAGATCCTGAAGTCTTCTTCCACCTGGTCCACTGTGGAGGACTTGGAGTTGGACCGTGGTTTGTCTAGTACCTCCCCTCTGACCTGTTTGCCATGGGTGACCCTGCCAGGAGCCTGCGACTCCAGGCAATGTAGCTCTGAGGATTGGGGGGACATGCAAGCCTCTCTACCGCTACAAGGTCTTGGTCCACAGAGGGGGTGGAAAAAGCCTTGTGTTAGTTTCTTTTATGACAGAAACTTCTCTTCTGTAGAAGCACAACAGGCAAAAAGCTCTGGGCCACCGTCAGGGCCCTCCCTGAAAGGCCCTGTGTGCAGGGACACTTAGAAGTGCCTTGTGTGGCCCCCCGCCCCCCTGGGCACAGAGGACATGCCCAAGTGGTTGTGGGTTAAGGCCAGGCTGGAAGGAAAGGAGGTGTGCAGAGGATTTGCACTGTAGCAATATTGCATTTTGCAAGATCTCAGAGAGACCAGTGCAGAGGGGAACAACTGAGGGACGAACCAGCCCCCGTGGGTGTCATTCGGAGCGGTGCACACTGTCTCCATCTGTTATTTCAGCAGAGCGGTGAATCTGGCTCTTTAGAGCAGGGGTGGGCAAAATGCAGCCCGCAGGCCAGATGCGGCCTGCCAGGCCATTCCATCCAGCCCTCAGGGCCCCTAAAAAATTTAGAAAATTAATATTTATCTGCCCCTGGCTGCCTGTCATGTAGCCCTTGATGGCTTGCCAAAACTCAGTAAGCAGCCCTCCGCCTGAAATAATTGCCCACCCCTGCTTTAGAGCGTATCCTGCAATCTCCATCTCCCAGGGAAACTAATCCCTTTGCGAGTTGTAGAAACAACTCTGGTTTTACAGAATTCTTATGCAAATCTCTACCCATAGGTCCAGCCAAACAGAAAAAGAGTTTAAAAAGAGACATATTTTGCAGGTCAAATGAAGTTTGCTGAATAGCTTGGCTTGTTAACAGAAATAGAACTGCATTTAGCCATCCTGAAGGGAGATGGTGACTGCTGCTCAGTCTATAGCACCCTCTTGTGTGATAAGAGGGCTGTATGTGATTATTATGCACAGCTTCTTGGCTTTGACTTGGAGTAGGTATTTATATTTAATTTATAACTGCCTGTCGTCTTGTGTTTGTTTATTCTAGATGCATCAGTTGGTGATATCTGCTAGTGTGCTTTGGTCGTACACTGGAGACCCTTCTGTCTTTTCAGCGCCTTTACATCACTTCCATCAATGGCTGCTCTAGGGCCCTTGTCAGGTAACATAGAAGTTTCTCTGACTTCAGCATTTTCTCAAATTAGAAAGGCAGGCAGTTATTTTTTGCGTTATCCATCAGGTTTTCCTGTTGGGAGGGTGTTGGTTCAGAGAAGCAAAGATCAAGCTGTGTTCAGGGGGAGGTTCAGACGGGCTTGGTGTCAGGCTAACCTGGGCCTTCATTTTCCATCACTGCAACCTTTTCAGCTGTTAGGTTGCCTCCTAATCCCATTTCGGCACTATTTTAGGGTAGCGACAAGGATTTCATTTGTAAAAACTGGCTGCTGGTGTTTTCAGCTTAAAATGTTGTGAGAATGGGTCTAGTGAATGTAAAGGTGGAAACATCTAAGCCCTGTATACGCCAACACTGGCTGTTTTTAACAACAGTGGAGCTACACTGGCTCTAGTGCAACAATGAGAGAAGTTAGCAAAATTTTCTATGTTGAAAGAGCTTCTTGGAAGATCTGGAAACCAGTCCAGTTTAATTTGTGTGGCACGCTCTCAGTAGGTTCCAGACTCTGGCTTACATCTGTTTTAAATAAGAGGTGATTTCTTCACTATTAGTTATGGAACCATTATCAGCCAGTTGTCTAAAATAGTGAGATATAAACATACTTATGAGTTATGAACTCGTTAACTCTTGTATAGGAGGAAATTAGGGTGAAGCAGCTACTTTCTAGGGCAGAGGGTGGGTCTTGTGAGTAAGCACTGGACTCTGCAGGAAAGCTGTATTCAGTTCTTGGGCATGGGGACTGTGACAAACTCCAGAGGGTGTTTGTGTGATCTTCATTTGGAGGACTAAGAAAGTAGAGCCAGTCAAGTCCAGTTGGCTTTACTGATACTATCCTCCTAGATTAAACGGTGGAAGAACAGGGCCTGTCTGTGAGATGGAGTCAGGACCTACTTCACCTACCAACAGTAATTTTTTAGTTTGTTGCAGATTCTTACAGCAGTTAAAGGGATGTGACCAAGTTGATGATTAAGTTTTATAGACAGAGCTGCTGTCGCTAGTAATTACCTGTCTGAAATTTTCAAACTCCTTTGTACCTTTCCACGCTGCTTCCTGGTGGTAATGTCGTTTTAGGCACATCAAGCTGCATGTTGTTAAATTCTTACTGTTAAATTTTTGCATCTTGTCTAATCTGCTTATGTTTGTTTGTAGCATCCTGGATCCCTTCGTCCCAGGCTCCTAATTGGGCTGGACTTGTGAGAGAGGCTGGCTATATGAAAGATCACGGTAACCAGTTTGCAAGCTGAAATTGTGCTAACTGAGAAGCTGTGTTCTGCAATTATCTCGTGAACCTGTCAGCTCTCCGGCTGGTGCTTTCATGCTGCTGCTCACTATATCACAAAAAATGCAGTCTTAAAACAGCTTCATTTGATGCCCTCAAGTGGTGACACTGTGTACTGGTATATATAAATTAAGAGTGCACAGATGAAATGGTAGCAGTCAGAAAAGTTCATTAAATACTTGGCAGCCCAAGTGACAAAAACGCCAGAGTCTAAAATTCCTTGCTCTCCCATGGGCTCGCTGTGTGGCCTTGGCAATAGAGTATTATTCATTATTTCTATTACCACGTGGCCTAGGATCCTTGAGTATCTTGGTTTTCTCATCTACAAAATGCAAGTTGTGCCTCCTTGCCTTGGCAGATGTTGTGAGTGTAAATGTATTAATATGAGTAAGCTGCTCGGATACTGAAATGACAGGGAACCATAAAAAGAGACAGAACCAGCAGGGGGTGGGGGAATGGACTGAATAGAGACCACCGCCATTACTATCTGAGACAGTTGTGTTATTCATGACCTTGTCATGCTGGATGAATAAGCAAAAGCAGCCTTGGAAAGAATACTGAGGAGTGAGCTAGAAAGTGAAACTATCAATTTGATTTCTTTTGCAAAATCCTAAAACAGATTTAGCTCTAGGGTCATCACAGAAATGGACACAAGCACAACAAAGCATGTATTGAGTTTTATGGGAGAGTTAATCCAGCCTGCTCTCAGTAATTTAAAGGGACAGTGGATACTTGCAATCAAATAAATGAAAGACTAGAAGTACTTTCAGGTGCTGTGCTTGTCTCTCAGCCCTATTATACAGGATTGTGGTTTACCATCATTTTCTTCTTCCACAAGCTTCTGTTTTTCAGTGCTGCACTAGTGTGAGGCTGAACTCAGCATGGTGCTGTCAGACGCAGTTAATAAACTGACAAAGTAAATAAAACAGCAACAGATTGGAAAAAAATAACATGGAGCTTATTGTAACAGTTGGAGGTAGGCTGTTTTTAGAGACATGTAGACTGTTTTAGATGTGCCAGTGGCCCCCTACATGATCTACTTTTAGCACTGAGCCACATTTTCTTTGGCCAATCCAGAGAGGAGAATTGATTTTGTTTTATTCATAGGTTCGTCTACCCCTGAAGTACTGATTATCCAGTGACATCCATAATTAAGGAAAATACATTAGCAGGAACATTCTTTTCTCAGATGAACCTGGATGGAAATGCTGTTAGTCTGCTATGGGGCTTCCCTGTTTAACAAATGGCAATATGCTCCAACTTAAGGAGGAAACTTATGCATCATTTTCAAATGCAGGTTTCAGTTTAGTATGGGGTTAGGCCCTCATTATTTTCAGTACAGATGCACTGAGCTTTCTCTTCTGTGCGAAGCATGTCTGCAAAACTCTGTATTGAAATAACCTTACAAGGATTGGGTGCATAACCAAATCCAGTCAGTAAACTTTGTAATGGAAATGGTGCTAAGTCATATATTTGCAGGTAACTCAGAGTGACAACTGGATTTCAAAAATTCAGGTTGTTTATGCCTATTTCCTAGCTGCATAAATATTTAAGTAAGTGACAAACTTTGGTTTCCCATGGGAGCCCCTTGGGTTACAGCTGACAAGTGAAGCTTTTATTAAGCAAAACACAGCAAACTAATTTCCTATATTGTTTATAACCAGGTAGTTAATTATTGGCATATCTGTTTTTAGATATTTTTGCAGTTCACTTTGTCAGTCACTTCCTGTCTTTGGTAATGCACACTAAATTCTGTTGTGCTCAGCATCCAGTTCAATATTAAATTGGCGCACATGCTGTGTGCTACAGATTTATAAAGTAAGCAACACAATGACCTAGCTATATGGCACTAGTATAGATCACCACTACCATCTTGTCTCAGCAGCTTACAATTGCGTAATGTATTTGCCCTCACAACACCCTTGTGTGGGAGCAAAGTCTTGTGGCCCCTGAGGACAGCTTGCCAGTTGAATCTGGTAGCACCTTAGATGAATGCACAAATGAAAGGATAAAAACATGGATTAGCACCTCATTAGGATGTAAAGCTGTTAGCATGTGGAAATCAGTTTGTATATCCACTATCTCTACTTTGGGAGTGCTGCTTACTTGCTAAGTTATTCAGTCACCTTTGTGCCTCTTTTCTGTTTTGCTTTACTTCTTTCAGATGTTTTTTCTATATGTGAAAAAAATTGATAGTAAAAAACTCCCAACAGGTAAAGGCATAAGAGTATCCAGTGGGTGGAAGCTGAAACTGGAAATAAGGCACATTTTATGAAGTGAGGATAATTAACCATTGGAACAGCTTACCCAAAGGTGTGGGGGAGTTATCACTTGAGGTTCTTAGTCCAAATCGAAGTTGGTGTAACCTGTCATTGTGCTGCTGACTGCAGTAGAACTATGATGGTTTATACCAGTTGAGGATCTAGCTCTTGATGCCTTACCAAATTCTGGCTTTTGGTCAATCAGAAATGTCACCCTTTGAAGTTTATCTTAGTAGCAAAACATAGGGATTTTGGTCAGACTAGAGGCTATAGAGAGAGAAAGAGACAAACAGACAGACCACTGTAATCCTCTAGTCTGACTAAAATCCCTATGTTTTGCTACTAAGGTAAACTTTAAAGGGTGAGATAGATAGATAGATAGATGTATATAGATATATGTAGCTATTAGGAGAGACTTTAAAGGGTGATACTTTATTTTGATGCTAAGCCCCTCTTGATAGGGTGCTTACAAACCTAACCTGACATCCTCTAAGAGAAGACAGCAGCCATCAGTGTCTTAACTAGATGTCATCTCCCACTTTAATTGTTTCTCTTAACTTGTTTTACAAGGTCTTTGTTTTATTCTTTTGAATGTGCGTGTTGTAGATTTTGGCCTTCCCTGGAGCATCCCAGGGTATGGAAAGCTGTAACAACAATTTTTTAAGAAACAAACATGGTGAATAAATCTGTGATAATACATCGCAGCCAGTTATTTTGTTGTAATTCAAATTGTTTTGATATATTTGAATGAGGGTGGCTGTAGCTTGAACAGCTTCAGGACTGACTGTTGGTATATAACATGTACATTTTACGCTACAGATAATTACAATCCATACACTAAGTCCAAACAAACGCATTGCATCTGAAATATAGTAATTGGGCAATTGTGAGGCATTTAAGAAAGGGTTTGTGAGTTGCAGTGCAGCTGTTACGTAAGGGTGTAAGTGAGGCTGACTAAGGTAAAAAGATACCTCTGATGCACAGGTCGAAGGTGTGCATTTATGCTAAAAAATGGAATGAAAATCACAGGGATTTTGTAAAAATATCTTTAATGTGTAAAATACATGCTGGAGTATTTCAAAAGGTCTTGTTTAGAGTGGTATGAGTCAAGTAGATGATTCACATACGCATGAGACATTTGATCGTCTTGTTTCATGGCATTAATGCAACTGTAAAAACATTTGATGTTCATTTTTAGGGGGAGGGTTGGGTTATGAGTGAATTTTGGCTTTAACTGTTGCGTAGTGATTAAGCCTTTTGCTGCTCTTATCATCTTTCTTAGCTCAATCTCAAACAAACAAGAATAAAATTTGCTGACTTAAAAAAAATTTTGGCTAAAGATACTGGAATTCCTTAGGCCTAAAGTGAGGACTGGACAAGCTTTAACAATACTGATTTGCATCAAATCTCAGCTGACAGGATCCACCCTTTGAAAAGGGAAGGTAGGTCTCTGTCTGCTGCCAACAGTGCAACCAAATGTTAGGATGCCTCTTGTAATCTGTATAGCTTTCCACTAAGATCAGGGCTGACCTTCCCTGTCCTTTCTCCCATCCTTCTGACAAGGTGTTAATGGCATTCGCAGATTCATTGGAATCTGACAGGCCGCAGCATAAGCACTTCTGCTATGGCCTCGAACTTGTGACCTTTGAGCTGTCAACCATGCAACTTCAGCCCCACACTACCCCAGCCTCCTCATCAGGGCTGATACTGTAACTAATTCCTTATTGACCAACTTGTTTCTACTGTTAGCTTGCAGAGGATTCAAAATCTATATCCTAAAAATGACACAGCTTCGTTGCTTATAGTCTGTATCCCTGGAGTATTTCCTCCATTTCTGTGAAAGTTCATAAGCTTATAATAATGCTGTAAAAGTGTTAAGATAAAAAACTCACCAACCTTTCAGAGCTTAAAAGCACACTGAATGAAGAAGAAATGATACGAGTCTGAGGGCTCAGTCCTTCAAGTCTTTAGTTCATACAACTCACTGTTTTCCCACAGGAATGTGTCCCACGAACATGCAGTAGGTGAGCCTTTCATCATTTACTGAGGCATAAAGAGTGTGTGCTTGAGAGGGGGGAAGTGATTGTAAAGTAAGGCTGTTGTCAATTTGCATTAAGCACAGATGTGACATAATTTGAGTAGCAACTGTTGAGCATAGATCACGAAAGTGCAATAAATGTGGGTGCTGCAATGCCATTATGGATCCTCATGAAGCCAGGCCTTTCTAAAGCAAAGCAGGGGTGGACATAGTGCTGAAAGTGACTGTTGAATGTATAGAAATGCTGTGCAATATCCAGGTTAAAAAACGACAGTTTGCAGTTGTCATAGTCCAGCAGGATACCAATCCTTTTTGGAGGAACTGTAATCCTAATGTCTGGTGTTGTCCCACTATGCAGAAATTCATATTTGTGCCTGCAAGTGGAAACAGGAAGGGGAAGAACAAGTCTTGACACTCAGCATGTTTGAGAAGGAAGCTGTGTTCCTCTGAGTATATGCAGGCCACGCCCATCCTCCCATAGCAAATGGACCACCTCACCAGTCTAAGACTGGATGTGCAGCCTTATTCTTCCCACAGTCTGGGTCTGTTTTGGAACAGATTATAACAGGATGTTTTGGCTGCAGTTGTATTCACCATCATTTACAAAGGACCAACGTCTCCCCATCTGGAAAAAGTCAGAGGAAGAAATTGGCCTCTTGTGTTTCTCTCATCTATGCAGAATACACAGAGGTTTGACCTCAAAGCACTGAGGGCTGGAAGTCCAACAGCCACCTTCACAATTCCTGAGTCCACTTCCTACTCCATATACGAGCTGTGCTGGACTCTCTGCCTTCCCCTTCAAATGCATAGGGAGATTCAAAGGGAGTTACAACTTGACAGAGAGCAGCATTTTCTCCTCAGATCTGCAATTGGATGATTGGAGGCTCTGGGAGGAGAAAGGCAAGAAGAATACCTACTCTGCTTTTCTGCTTGTCCTGGGCAAGCCCTTTTCCCCAGTTACTCACAGAGTCCAAGCACTGTGGTTACTTTAGAGAAGGTCCATGAAGCTGAACCAGGGGTAACTAGTGCTTTCTGAGTCTGGGGTGGGGCACAATTGCAGATCAGAAACTGCAGACTGGAAGCAGCTGGCCCAGCAAACTGTGGACCACCAGCCAGAGCACAGGTAAAACTACCCCCATCCCCTGGTGGGGGGGTGGGCCCACGCTTCAACCATGTCTGCCATGGGCCCTGCAGAAGGGGCTGTGGCCTCTCCGCTTGGCTCTGTGGGGCTGTGGTTTGCCATCCTGAGCGGTGCTAAGTTAGGGGCCAGACTCATGGGGGACATGTACCCCTTCTACCAGTCGGCTGTAAGCTGAACCATGCTCCTTGTGCTTTGGGAAGCCAACATTCACTTCACATATGTGTTAGCAGATGCAAAATGTATTCTATCCAAAGCCATCTAAATGGCTGGCTGGATGTCAGCCAGAATAATATCTGCACCTGCTTACAAAGCCACTTTTCCTATCGGCATTTCTCAATCTATAGGTAACGACCCAAAAGTGGGTTGCAAGAATATATAAAAGGATCACGATCAAACTTTAAAAATGAATTGTCCTTTAAAGGAGAAAAATGTGGGAAGCCAGGACCCATTTGTAAATATTGATGGGTAGTCCAAACCCAGAGCTCCATACACCCACCCCTTGCTCTACACACTGGGGTAGGGCTGAGGCCTTGGGGGCGCAGGAGGCAGCAGATCAGGAATGAGGGACACTGGGTCAAGACTGGCCATCAATGTTTACAAATGGGTCCTGGTACAAAAACAGTTGCGAACCACTGTTTTAGATAGCATCTCTGGCTGCTCATCCCAGAGGAACTCCCACCTTAAGTGGAGTGACACTACTAAGAAGTTCCTCTGAGCTTCAGCCACTGCATGTTCATGTCCCTCATTTCCGAGAAGATGAGCTTTTTACGTCGTGGCTCCTAGGGCACAAGTAAAAATCACTGCAATTGTCACTGTGATTGGAACATTTAATGGAACACACGGTGTCTAATGCAGCCAGACCTTTTATTCTCCATTAAGGCACCATTTGAATAATGCAACAAATGCTCAGACACGCAATACCCTTCCTACGTGCAAAGTGTGACAGTCAAAAATACAGGTGGCTTAACAGTGAAGGGAGGTGGAGTCTGCAGCCCTCATTTCTTCCAGCACTAATGAATAGCTGATACAGCATCTCACAGGGTCCAGCTTCTTCCTCAACCATCCTTGCCTGCACCAGTTCAAAGGGTTGGCAGCTTTTCACAGGGAAATGTCTCACCTTGATGCAGAAGGGGTTTGCCCTAGTCAGGTTTTCTTTTCCCTAATAATCCTTATGAAATACCTCTAGAGTAGGGGTTGGCAGCCTATGGCCTGCAGGCTGGAACCTTTGGATCTGGCCTGCAGAGGTGAGGCTTTGGCAGCATTTGGCTGTGGGAAGAGGTGGGGCAGGGGATTGGAGGGGCACCTTCTGTTCTCCATGTGTCACTATAGCAACAGATGCCAGCTGCAGGCACTCTTCCCTCTATGCTGCCCTGAGAAGATGTGCTGGATGTGGACACTTTTTCCTGTGGGGCTGGGGAGACCGGCTTAGCCTAGGCATGGTCCAATTAGAGGTCTGGTTCAATGTAGAAATGGAAAGCATAGAGGCTGTCTGAGAACTGGTCCAAGACTGGATGCTTATGTAACAGTTTGGCATTTTCTTTTGCTTTGTGGCAAAGCAGAGATGCACTTCTGCAAGCACACTAACAACATGGCAGAGCCCTCCCATTCCTTAGTCCATGCACTAAGGGAACTGAGTGCATAGGATTTAAGGCCCATCTTCTCCAAAGCAGGTTTGAAGCTCCAGTGTCTGCTCCCTGCTCACCACCAGGCTAAGGGTTAGAACTTTGCCCTCTTCCTGAAACTGACCTGCTGCATCTTGCATTTAATACTTATTAGCTAAATCAGAGTACAGATACTGCCAGTGCACTGGGCCTAGCTTGGAACCCACAGCCTCAACTTGACAGGGCAGCAGCCTTGTCACTGAACCACACATACCTTCTGCTTTGTTTTTTTCCTCCTGGTCCTCCATACCTGCCTCTGTTGGCTGCTTAGCATGCAGGTTTCAAGAGGACAGATAGTAACAGCTGTGCATGATGCCCAGCCTGTACTCAAGTGAGCAGAGTGCTTTACAAAGAGGCAGGTGATGCTGGTTCAGATCCTTGCGGCACTGACATGTGAGAGCTGCCGTCTTCTGACTAGTTCTTACTAGTTCTGGGACTTTGCCCCAGGGATGTATGTGTCCTTATGCATGTAGCTGGTTGTTATTAACACCTATTGGTATTGCAGAATCTTTCTTTGAGTGAAAAATCCATAACCAGTCTTAGGAACACGAGCCAGCACTCAAGCCCACTTGTTTGGAGCAGGAGTCTCCCTGGGCTCCTACAATGCCTACAATGTAGGAGACAGTGAGGCTTCTACAATGCTTACTCTCCTTTTGGGCCCATGGGTGCTCTATAGGCCAGCTTCAAGAAGAGGATGAAGGGATGGAAAGTTCTCTTGAAAGTTCTCTCGAAAGTTCTCTCAGCCATGACTTAGGGTTTAGGGCATGTAGCCAACCCACAAATTGTATAGGTTCAAGTGAAGCTTAGAATCTGGGTGTCATGTCCTGGACAAGCTGGCTAACTGTTAGGCTGTGCCAGCGGTGTTGCCTACGTGGATGGCTAGCTGCCAGGACAAAAAAAGCTAGGAGAACTACCTGTCTTCATAGGCACAACAGGGTGCCTCCCTGCACATGATCATCTACAGCATGATCTTAGCAGCTGCTACATGCGCCATCTAGTGGGTAAAACAGGCTTTAACACTTGGGGGTTGGGGCACACTTTTGTAGCGCTATAGATGCCCTTAGAGCATTACTGAATGCAAGCATGTTATGTGGTCAGGATGTCTGTGAGGTTATAAAAGCTGGTGGACTCCACCACAAATATGGCCAACAGAAATTTCTCTGTAGTGCTATGGTTTTATAATGTTACATGTAATATGTGGACAGTTGCATGTAATGGTACGGGGTGGGGAGGAGTGCATCTCTTTATTCACTCCCTCCCTCTATAGTGCTGTCAGAGAGCTGCTGCTGCTGCTCCAGGGGCACAGCAGCTCTTCTAGGGGGTGCTGCTGTCACCACTGTAGCACTTTGTGCTACAGATAGACACATGTCCACAGCCTGAGGCCCTTCCAGTTGGGTGTTACTTAGGACGAGGGGTTCAGAGTATGAATCCCAGTGTCACATAGGCTCCTGCTTCCAAGAAGATACCCTTCCCCTTCCCTCCCCTGGGTAGTGTTTCCTATTGCTTGACTTAGTCAGCCTCTTGCTTAGCGTGCTGTCTGTTATGGAACCCCAGTGCCTAATTCTTCCCATTTAAATTACAGGACTTGCTAAGCTGAATTCGTGACTTCCAGCCCTAGAACAGGTAATCTAACTTTTAAGCAGGGGAATGCTCAATGCCACCTTATCCAAGTCCCTTTTTAAATCTTGTGCCTCTCTATTCTGGCCTTGCCAATTCCTAAAACTGAAGATGGAAATTTACAGCCACATATTTTAATGACTGACTTAGTCTTCACTTAATCAGCCCCAGCAGCTAAGGTTCCAGCCACCATACATAAAGAGGAGCTACATTTGCTGTTGTTACCAAAAGAACAGAAATGTAGAACCGTTACCTTGATGGCGTGACAATATGCCTCAGGCACCAGGATGAGTTGTTTGCCCCCAGGTACCCATGCCGGTGTGTGTTTTCATAAGCCACACCAACCCTGTATTCCGTATCTTCTTCAACTTCCACTTCCCAGTAATGCTTTCCTTGGAATGGTATCATGCTTCCCAGGATAGCAATGCATCTGTGGAAAAGATGAGAGGCATGTCTTGTTTGTTTTAATATGCATTTAAAGGATGCAACTTTTGTGCACAAACATGAAATATTTACAGAGAAGAGTGAGGCGGACTGCTTCCTCAGCAACACGACCTAGCTCTTGCAGCTGCTATAAACTCATGCAGCTCAGCTGAGCAGCTGGCCCAGAGAAAGGACAAAGTAATCATTGACTTATTTTATGACATCCAATGGATTTTTAAATATATATTGCATGGGTTTTTGAGGTGTGCTTTTTATAGCTAGTTTTACTGTTGCTAGTTGCTGTGCCTCCGGTTCAGGCAAAACACAGAGCACATATCACCTTCCTCCCTCCCTCACCTGTCAGTTCACCCATGAGACTGGGGCTGAATGCTATCTTGTAGTACACAAGGGCTCATTTAGTTCATATTCAGTTGTGACTCCTGGGCTTATATCTGCAGCATCTTGGAATGCCACAGTAGTCTCCCATCCCTGTACTATCCAAACCTAGGGCTGTTTACCTTCAATAGTCAGGTGCAGCTGCTGTGATCATTGTAGTATGCCACACTGAGCCAAACAAATGTGCCAGAGTATGGCCTTGATCCCAGCAAACCTTCCATTGACTGCAACAGCAGGCCTGCTAGCAAATGTCTGAGTTTTAAATAATTACCATAGTGGTCTTGTGTTAAAAGAGACAAAAATAGATGAATATCACCATGGTCTGCTCACTGCTACTAGCAGAATCTCGCCATACTGCTGGCTTAACTGGGTCGAAGTGGTATACTCTGGCTCTGCCAGTACGCACACTCCCATCATAGCAAGGTAACTACAGCATGGGCAAGCCCTTTATCTATTTCTTCTCTTACAACCCAGAGCTTCATTCTTCTTTTCCTCTTCAACCACCCATATGGAGACCCCAACATCGCAGATCTCTTTAACAGGACAAAGAACCTGGTGACTGCTTCTGTCCTCCCTGTTGGGCGTTGCTGAGCAGTCACAGTGCTTGAGGGACTAGCCAGGATGCACATAGCCTGGATGCAAAATTAAGGTTTAAGACAAGTAATAATGAACCAAAACCTGCTCCCAGCTCTGTGCAAGCAATTCAACAGCAGCTTTTCTATGGGAAATGAAGTTGTCATTGTTATGGTTATGTCTGGACTAGCGTCTTCCTCACACTGGGTGCGTCTTGACAAGATTTTTTTACTGTGCAGTTGACTATTTAACTGCACAGTAAACGTCCCAACATCTACACACGTGCCCCTCTTAAGATGCATGAAACTAATTAACTCTGGAGCAAAGTAAATACAAGTACCACTCTGCTGCAGAGGTTATTCGTGCTCATTAATTACACATGTAGGTTCATACACTCAGTAGCACCTTGCTTCACATATTAGACATAATGGAACTGATGGTGCTACTAAAGACAAGCTGAGACTCAATATAAAAATGGCTGGCAGCACCTACCACAGCACCTGCTGTGTCTGGTTGTCAGAACTTTATGAAACACTTTCCATCTCACTTGTCCATAGGGCTGTTAGCCAGAGACTAATTTCATTTGTTTGATGCCTTTAGCAGTGTACAGTATATGCAACTTTTCAAACTTACCAACAACACTTTAGCAAGGACAGTCAGTCCTACAGAGTAAGCTAGCCACAGTCGGGCATCCTTTTAGAAGACACATACCCATGGTGCAGCAGCCTTCATGCCAATGTCATGAAGGAAAGCTGGTATTAAATCATACAAATAAGGTTTAAATGTGGATTTGCAGACTGTATTCCTCTGATGGAAATAAATTTGGAAAGCAAAGGGCTTAGCTGTCAAAAAAACTCCACCTCAGCCTCCAGGTGATACTGACGGATGATTAAAATCCTAGGATGCTGGGAGCTGGGGGCATGATGAGCTACATAAGCAGCAAAAGAAGACTGTGAGCCCCTCTACCACCTAAGTAGCAAACCCTTACAGTAATCCTGTAGTTCATTAGGGGCCAGTGTTAATGGCTGAGAGGAGAGTAAATGACTGCTGAAACCTGGACTCAGTTAAGAATTCCCCAACAAAACAAAACAAGCTAGCAGCCTGAAAAGCAACCATGCCAAACGGATGTGTGAGCATCTATGAATAAAGTATTACCATAGTAATAAGAATTTCAAAGCCACCAAGGCAAGCCTGAGTCAGATTTTGAAGGGCTGCCATGGCTCAGAAATGGATTACTCTCTAAGATTACATAAACTTCAGAAAAAAAGTGTTTGCTGTGTAATTTTCTTGTAGCCCATGTACGAGTATTAGTCAGGGGCTTTTTTTGCCAATATCCTGGTAAAAAAGGAAGGGTCAGGGAGTTCGCAACAGCATCAAAAGCTTAGCCTCAGAGTTGAGGATTATTTCAGTGCCAGCTCTGGCTGTTTATGTGCAACATAAAAGAGCCTCTAGGATGGGAGATGAAATCCCATTTAGAATCATCAGGATGTCTTTAATGAAGAGAATCTTCTAGCTCCTGGCTCTTTTCCATTTTGCCCTCTAGTTACACACTCATCTTATTGGCAAAAGGGCCTCATGTTTTGCAGAGAAGATCTAAGGTTCATTCTTTTTCTATTCAGTGCATTAATCCATGCAGTGGTCCAGAGTGCTTATGTGTTCTTTACTTGGGAGAGACAAGAAATGGGCAGTAATAACATGAACTAAATATTAGCTGTTCCAAACACGCAATCATGACTGAGGTGGGGACGGCATTAAATAGCAAAGGGCCTAATTTGGGCTACTAATTGTGTTCACTTTGTTATAATAGTGAACACAAGTTAGTTTACCTATAATGCCAGAACACAAGGAAAGGAGGGATTATAGAGTCCCTGCTAAGAGCCAGGGTTGCCTAAGTACAGGACAAGACAAGATGGTTCTCTAATACCCACAGGGCCTGGAATAGCTTTGTTGACATTTCACCAAAGATGATATGGCTGCACCCAGGAGGCTGGGGGACAGCTGCATGACATGAACATAACAATGGAGAGAGGCATATGACCAAGCAGGGTGGCAGCTCCTGGTGGAAGGACTCTGAAGAGAGGAGCTGGAGTCAGAGACCAGGAGAAGAACTCTGTGAGCTGGAGAGACTGAAAGGAGAAGATCAGAGCAATCTTGGAGGGTGCTCTGGGCTGTCTGGGTTAGATTGGGACAATGAAACTGCTGTAGTCTTTGTGGTGACGGTGGAGTGGTGTGGGGGAAACATGGGTAAGCAGAGACCCTCTGACTAGTGGGCCTTTGCCCCATAAATGCCTTTACTGAGAGACTGTGCTTTGCTGCTTGAAACTTTGGGGTGTACTGCATCTCCTCAGCAGAAGGCGCAGTTGTTCTCAGGAGCAGAACTGGTGGATACTAGCTCCAGGAGTCAGGGCCACGGAGAATGAGGGAAGGCAGGAAACCAGAAGGCCAGGATTACAGAGTGGGAAGCAGTCTGGGCTCTCCCCCTGCTCTACAAGCCACGGGCTGCTTTCAGGGGATATTCTCAGAGACCAGACAAGGCCACAGTGCTCCCCAGCAAAGGACGATCTGAGACAGCCACCACTGACATACAGTAGTATTTAAGAGCTAAATCCACAGAGAGGCTGGCCTAACTGCCTTTCCAGGTGCCTAAAAAAATCCCAAATTTAGTGTCACAAAACTTGGGCTCAGCCACCACCTAATGCTGGACATGTCTAAAGCCTATTGGGTTCTTAAAGTTTTTAGTATGAATGTTTATAACATGCTTACAGTTCTGCTTCTGCACATGAAGTGCCTCAATCTTGACAGTGCTGAGTAGATCATGAACTCACCCACCCCCGAGCCCCTAGCTCCATCAGGAATCACCAACAAGCTGCTCCTTGGCTTATCTGGCCTGTGGGACCATCTCAGATAGATGATCTCAACAGACCAGGCTCCGAACAGATCTGAGCCAGAAGAAAAGTGATGGTCTAGCATTCTCTGGTACAAAGAACCCAGGTCTTCCCATCTCCAGCCTCAGGCCCTACTTTGTAGTCTACAGAGTTGTGTTAATGCCACCTCTCCCTGTCTGAATCAATTAATATTGAATTATTCATGCAAAGCGGAACACTTTCAACAGGATGGGGTAGAAAGCACCCATCCCTAGAATATCTGCAAGCCTGGTGGTTAGGGCACTATTCTAGGAGCGGGGAATTTAGATCTTTTTAGTACAGAAGAGACTTGAATCAAAGTCACCATCATCAGAGTGCTCTAACCACTCAGCAGTGTGGTTGAAAAGGTAATGGAGTGGCACTGCCCCTTCCTGTTCTTGCTGTGTATTGCTCAGCATGCTGCCACTCTCGGGGCCGTCTCCTCTCAGGAACTGGGGTGCCCCTCAGGACAGCAAGGTCTCATAAAGATTCAGCAGCAGATACTCAATGTTTTGATGCCCACTTTTGGGGTGGGGGGCTCTAGCTCAAGGTCCCAAACCCAATTCAGCCTTTTTTAAACCCCCATCTACATCTTTAGGCATCCATGCGCTAGAAAGTTTGGCTGTTAGGCTTCTGAATTGCAGCAACTTTCAGGGAGGTTTAGATTCTTATGGGCCAGATTTTTAGAGATATTTTGTGCCTAAAGCCACAGGAAACAGTGGGATTTGGGCCCCAAGGCACTCTAACATTCCCACAACACCTAGCTGTATATTTAGGCAACTAAGAGCCTTTAGAAATCTGTCCCTTACCGCCAAAGTCACTTCTGAGAAGTGAACGCAGACTCCTCAACCACTTAAGGGCTCAAAAAGTTTAGCCATAGGAAAGGATTGTTTCATAACGAGCCAGGTAGGTGGTTTCCATTCATTAGAGACGTATAAAAGCAGCCCCCAAAATCATCATCCATGAATAGCATGAAAAAGGAATGAAAGGCGCAGGCCTGTGCTCCGTGACGTGTGAGGTACCATTGCCATGGCAACCTTGGCAGCATTTAGAAGTAAGGAAGGGGAGAGAGAGAGGAGGAAGGAGGAAACTCTTGAAGCCTCTCAAGTGTGCAAATGTTGGATCACTATAATTAAAAAAAAAAAATCTAGTAATTATGCTAATTTAAAAAATCCCACTACTGTTGGATTAAGAGCACATGGTTTTGATCCGGTTTTTGTGACACTTGTCTTGGGGCTTTGGGCTCTATCAAGAACTAAAAAGGAAATGAGTTTCAAAGGCAAACATAAGTCTGTGGGCATGAGTGTCACGCAGCCAGGAGGAAGATAGAAATTACATAACACGAGACGAGCCCATCACCGAAGTTCTAATAATGCTAAACCAAGAAGAGCAAGCAGCAGAACAGGCCCTCCTGGATGGCTGGGGCAGTGCTGGACAAGGCTGGGCAGCCCCAGGGGCCGGAGACCATTGAACATTCTACTCGGCAAAGGGCCCGTGTCACAAATTGAATTCTTATGTTAAAAGCTGTGGGTCAGTTTGTCTTTTCCCCAGGTACCCTCAGATGTGCTTTGTGAAGACAAAAATAGCTTTTTATCTCCCCTAAACCAGACTGAAGAGCTAAAATCAATTTTTAAAACAATTGTTCATGTGCTGAGACCAAGCAGGACATTTCAGCCTCCAGGGAGAAATCTTTTCAGAAATTTCAAATGATGTGAGAGCAGTGAATCACACTGCAGGCCTCGATGACATTCTAAGTGGAGGTTTGTTAGCAGACTCCCACGAAGACTCACAGCAATATAATGGCCTCCCATTTTCAAAAATAACTCATGATTTTGGGGGCCCAACTTGAAATGCTTTACAAGGGTTTTTCAGAGTAAATTCTGGCTGTGTCTACACATGTGCCTGACAACTGCGCAGTCATTTAGTGCTTGCTTTAGCAGAGCTATTACTATGCAGTCCCAGTGGCACACAGGTCATTTCCAACCCTACTACACAGTAGCAATGAGCTACTGTCGGCATCACGGTTCATGCCCACCGATGCTATGTTGCTGAAGCTCACCGCTAGAGTGATGTAGTGTCTCGTGTAGATGCTCCCACTGTCTACTTTTAAGATGTGTAACCCAAGAATATGGCCTCCTTACCCCTTTGAAAAAACACATTACGTACACAGCACAAAAAGGGAACACATAGCCATAAGGCTTTCATTTGGCATGGTAGAAATTAATCTGTGCCCAGCTTGAACATGAAACAGGCCAGTGAATCAGTACACCTCGTCAAGAGGATTTAAATCCTTATGACAAAAATTAGCAGCCGTGAAAAACATACATCAACTGTGAATTCTAAGGTCCTGCATATACCTTGTAAAACTGTTATCACGGGATGCCAAATCACATTCTGGGTTTTCTATTTCACTGCAAGCAATTGTAAATCCATCTTCTAGAACAGACAGCAAAGGATGGGCACTGTCCTCATTAAGATAGAAATAAGTGCCTGTAAAAAAACGAAAATTTTGTGATTGATTTCAGTCTCAGCACCTTAAACCCACAATCAGTTATAGACCTGTAACCTAGCTTCAGTCTAGAGAGTGGTGTCTCAATCCAGATTAGGGCTAGCCAGCAGACTGGAAAGGGCCCTGAGGCTGATTTAACGAGATTTCCTCCATTTGGGGCCCAGATCTCATAAGCAAACCTGCTTATCCAAAGCCTTAACTGAAGCCAGAAAATACATCTCATCTAGCCTTGTACTTAATCAAGGAACAAACTGACTGCATTGGGTTGGAATGAGAGGGTCAGGTTTGGTCCTTTGCTACCATAAACTAAAAAACCTGTTTACTTAAATTCTGAATTGGGCCAGACATTTAACCTATTCACAAGGAACTCGATTCTGCTGCTGACTTGGGGTCCTCTTAGGGCTGCAGCTGTGGTGATCCTGGTGGCCAGCCAGGCTCCAGTTTTGTGAGGCATATGCTGCCTTTGCATGTATCGCCCCACTTTTTTTTTTTTGCACAGGTTTTTTTGGCCCTGGGATCTCCTGGAGTCAACACCCTGCCCCACACTGCTACCTTGCAGCATGGCAAAGAGCTGAATGTGCAGTATATGGTGCCACAAACGTGCCTGTGATGCCACATACTACATGGCCACAGTCATCTGAATGCAGCCCAGGTATCCTTCAGTGCAGTCCTAGAAGATCACCACTGAGGATGGCTCTAGCAGCACAAAGGGCTGGAGCAGGGCTCAGGAATGCAACGCAGGGTCAAGCACTTTTTGTGCTAGGCCCTCACCAGAGGCAGCGCATGAGACCTGCTGGGCTGCGGTCACTGCAGGCAGATGGCACAAAAGCAGAAGTGAACAAATCTGAAAGAACCAATCTGTCAAATCCCACAGAAGCAAAAGGAGTATCTCCTGCATTTCATGCCCATGCTGTTGTAATAAGCAGAGTTGGAGAACAATATGGGGCCCAGCTCACTGGTGAGAAGTGGGTATAACACCACTGTTACCTAGGAAGACTCCCTGGCACTTGCAAAGAAGGAATAGGTAGCCATAGCAACTCCCAGCACTAGGGGGGCATACCAGAATACTCCAGGGAGTATAGGATGAGCATTGTGAATTGCTGTTGAACTCCCGCTATTGTTGCGATAGTGGCCACTGAGGTATCTAGGCAGGCGGCTGTAAGCTAGACAAGTCCTTAGTGGCCTTTTGGCAAAGAGGAGATACAAAGACAGGGAAAGCACTGGATTTACGCTTTCTCATGTCTAAGCCACAGGTGTTTTAGCTGAAATTCATATGTATCATTCCCAGCAAAAGCACTTGCAGGTGATAACGGCTATTTTCATTCCTGGTGACACTCCTCACACCTTGGCTGCACATTTACAGTTTGTAATAATAGCAATCTACATCAGCTGTTTGCACAGTGCAGATTCGGGGGGAAAGAAATCTCTCCATACCAATCCCAAGAGAAATCAGCATAATCAAAATGCAGTTACAACAGTATGAATACAACACAAACAATAATGTGGCAATTATTGGCATGCATTTCTGAAAGTGAAAACTTTGTAGTGGGCAAAGTAGTTAGGAGGCTGTTTGTAATTTAAAAAACTCGGTTTGATTAAAGCACATTGAAATATCACACAGTTGCTGAAAACATGATTGCAAGTGTGTAGGCTTGGATGTGCTGGCGAATCGCTTCTACCCATTGATTGAAGAATGACCTAGGAGCTTCCCTGGGAATTACAAATGCAATACAAAGCAGACAAACACTTTGTTACTGAATTTTTGTCAGAATTTTGGTAAATAGTTACTCTATGAAAGTTGCCCAGGGAATGAAAGCGTGGCAGAAAGCTCAATTTAACCTGTATAATTGTTGCTGAAAGCTCAGAAGAGAATTGCAGGAATGAAGTAAAGTGAGTTTGTTGGAAACTGGAGTGTTTCAAGATTTCTGGTGCTTTTACAGAATCATTACAGTGAAAGGCTGGAACCGCAATGAGGTAAAAGCAAGTATCCACATACTATCCCTTACAAATTAGTTCTGATCAGGCAATTTGGAGGGGGCAAGAATGTCACTCCCTAGTGAAAATCTCCCTGAACAGGTATCTAAGCTTGTTAATAAATGTATGTGAGATTATTTTTTTGGTGGCGAGCACTTGGCAATTACTCAGTCTCAAGCCTGGTATGGATTGGGGTATCATCACTACCAGGGCCACCACTGTCCACCATCACTACCCTGGAGAATTAACCTCCCAGCACAGTTGTCTTTCACCGCACATTAGAAGATGCTCTAAACTGGACTGAAGGGGGAATGAGACAAATATCCATCCACAGGGCCAGTTTGCAGATGCTCAAAATATCTGTGAGGTGGATTTGCATAACATAACTCTTATCAGAAGTGCTGATGAACTACCTCTTCCACAGTACCTGTGGTGTGGACGGAAACAGGCTCACTCCTTTCACTGGAACCACCCATGTTGACAGCTCTGACAGAGATAAGATAGCTATGTCTTGGCTGCAGCTGAATTACAGCTTCACAGTTAGGAATTCCCACAATCGATCTGTAGAAAACAGAGGACGAATTATGAGCTACAGAATAAAAGCAAATCCTTTGAAGTTATTTTCCCAAAGAACACATAGAGAATTGGATTGAACTACTCATACCTCCAAGTATTTCCTTGCTTTTGCCCTTTTCAGGTTTGTTATTACTAGAATGAAGCTGAAGGGAAACTTCTGTGAATTATACTGTCTTTAAATTAATGTGCTTCACCTGTGTCCCAGAGCCTTGTATGTTCACTTTCTATAACTGTTCATGCAACTGAGTCTGCTAACAATAAAGCTCACCAAAAGTAATTATAATTCAGCATCTGGGAAGTAAATTAAAGTTTACTTTCTGTGAGCCTTTTCAGCAAAATCCTGATAAGAGTTGCCGTTAACTAATCAGGGAACAAAAATAAAACCACATCTCATCTGATCAGTCATGAGAGGAAAACTGCTTAAATTGGGGATTTTCAATTTAAAGCTATTCGCATGGCTGTAATACGTGAAAATCTTCATCAGATCATTTCCACCAACAAAAAAGGAGAACAGTCACAATCTGTTCATTAACAGCCCACAAACAGACAAAATTAATAGAAATAAAGTACTTGTTGTAAAACATTCACAGTTTGAGGTGCCACTTAACAACTGCATTAGCTGATCTGAATTAGTTTTAAACCTTCTATATTTTCTGCTTTTTCTAAAACAAAATGCTTTGTTTCAGATGGACTTTTGGCAACAGAGCTCCCCCCCCTTGGTTTTAGAATCTGATGGATGGATCTTCAAAAAGATAAATTAAGGACCTATAAATCTCACACACATTTATTAACAAGCCTAGACAAGTGTCCGGGAGATGCTTAATGTCTGTAACATGGGAGCTGTGATTAGATTTCGATTACTGTTTAATTTTGCCTGGATTAGACAGAGCAATCCATTACCTTTCTAGTGGTATTTTCAACTTCATATTCATAGTAGAGCCAAAGTACAGGCCTATAAAATATCTGCTTGTCAGAGGTTGCTCAATCAATTTCTTCAGGTACACTGAACATCATACCCTCACATTCAGGAATTCTAGTCTCATCTCTTTGGCCTAACAGTCTTGGTACTTCGAAACATACCTCGTGCCAGCCAACACAGAAGAGCTTCATATCTATATACTATGTGACAGTTTATTGACTCACTCTGTAATAACATCTCCATTCTCTCCATTTGTTACTTTGGACAATTCGACCGTGTAGGACTCAACAGGATTAATGTTTCCTGATTCCCAACATATCAGAGCTGCATTTTCACAGCTTCGGTTCTCTTGACTTTTAATGATAGGTGGTGAAGGTGCTAAAATGTAAGCAAAGTAGATTCTAAGCAATTTTGTTATGGGCTAAATGTGCTTTGTAGATAACACTCCTGGTAGTTAAAAAAAATCTTTTTTACAACACAGTTGTTTTCTTTATAATAAACGGTAAAAGAAACCCCTTTATGGCTTTCCTGATGTACTATAAACTGTTGGGTAGATAGATGCAGGTACTATTTAGGTAGCTTATTATTTGAGCTGTTTAAGTTATGAGAGCAACCACAAAACAATTGATCAGAAAGAAATGTGGGTGGATGCTAGTCCAACAATCCTGTTCATTTTTCATGTTGTTTTGTCCTTGTCATGGTAATTTATCTTTACTGAATGGATTCTTAATTTAAAAACAAGAAGGCATCATCCGTCAACCATCAGGCTCGTGGAGACCATCTGATGCGAGTGCCTGAAGATCTCACTTTCAATGACTCTTGAAGAGTTGGAGACCAGCGTTTTACAAAAGAAAACTAAGGACCGTACTGGATTCTGATGCATTTCAATGTATAGGGAGTTCCACAGGACCATGAATCAGTGCCAGTGGTCTGACAGGTTTCCCTATTCTGCCACATTCTTCACCATAGCGTTTCCTTCTTTAAAAATTAAACTCAAACATTGCTGAACTTAAATGAAGCTAGGATATCTGAAGCTAATAGTTAAGACTGCCTTTTCACAGTGATGGGCTAACCCATGGCCCTTGATCTGAACACATTAAAATGCAGGGATGTAGATCTGGATCTGAATCTTATGTGGCTCCATCTCATTTCTAATCAAACTCTACTGTGCTGAATTGTCATCACAAAGCATGTCTGACATAGAAATGGTAAAACTTCAGAAAGCTCTGAAGACAGAGCAACTTAGGTTTGTCGTTAGATACAAGAACAAGACTCGGGGTCTGTTCCCATCTCTGCCACTGAATTGTATTTTATCTTTTTCAGAGAAAAACACCATCAGAGCAGAGACAGGTCCAAGAAAAAGTCCTTAAAGCATCATTCATGTTCCCCATAAAAATCACTTGCTTGTATTATATTAACAAAGTTAATTTACCTGTTACATAAACTGCTCTTTCACTGGCTGGACTGATGCCAGATGCATTTAAAGCGCTAACCCAAAATTCATATTGTGTATTAGGGACCAGATGAGTAACTGTGTGGTATGTTTCTTTCACCTTGATCATCAGCTCTGAAATGAGAAACACAGGGTGTTCACATAAGACTTTACACAGTCTGCCTCATATTTCTGCCTAACCTCCTCCAATTACAGCCATTAAAACATGGTCTTTGGGGCTCCTAATTTATGTGTCATATGCTTCACTTTATCATCCTTTTGACTAGCTGTCATACTGCCAGCTCATTCATGGCACCTTCTCCCCTCTGTCATTTGAAAAGATGTGAATCTGATGAAGTATCAGCTTCTGTAGCATGAAGCTGCCCAAATCAAAGTTATACTTAAAGGCTAAAGATGTGCGTTGTTCCCTTGGAGCAGAAGTCTTCGGGATGGGCTCTGCACATCTCTACTCGGAGGCTGCTGTCTAAGCTGCACTGTCAGCTCATCCTAGTACTTGGACACTTGTTGAGGCCTTTTAAAGAAGAAGGTACCGTGTATTTTTCACAAGCTGTAAAATTTTGCCAGGTTCAGTTTGTCTTTCCAAACAGGCCATTTGGCCCTATAAGGCCTTTCTGGAAAATTGTGCTTTAACAAAGGAACTTACAATTAGTATTAGCTAATTCAATCCTGCCACTTAGCTGTACGGAATCTGCAACAATAGTTGTGTGGTTCTTCCTTCTGTGCATGTGGGTGGTGAGGAGCTGCCATCTATAAATACCAGGCATATAAACTGCAAAATGAGCGTGGGCTTTTCATGTAGCGCATTCTCTAAAAATACCTCTGATGTGCTCATCTGCCCCCCCTCCCTCACCCCCCCCCAACCACTAGCAGTGTCAGGTAGAGCTATGTTCACAGAAACC